>NW_026626315.1:0-7526 GCF_030028575.1 Malurus melanocephalus
CCGGATTTGGGGACCCCCCCGGTCCAGCCCATCCCCCCCAAAGCTCTGCTGCTGCGGCCGCTGCCCGGGAACGGCCCCGCCCCCATCGCCGGTCAGACGGGATTGGGGGAATTTTGGGATTTTTTGGGATTTTTTGGGAATTTGGGAGGGATTTTGGGAGGTTTGGGGAGGATTTGGGGGCGATTTGGGGAGAAATTGGGGGGATTCTGAAGAGAATTTGGGTGGATTTTGGGAGGGATTTGGGGGGGATTTGGGATTTTTTTTTGGAATTTGGGGTGTCCTGGGTGGGATTCGGGGAGATTTTGGGAGAGATTTGGGGGAATTTGGGAGGGATTTTGGGGAGAATTTGGGGGGATTTTGGGGATTTGGGGGCGATTTTTGGGCTGATTTCCGTTCATTTTGGGCTGATTTTGGCCGATTTCGGCATGGATTTTGGGCTGATTTTAGGATGGATTCTGGGCTGATTTTTGGGATAATTTTGGGCTGATTTTGAGTGATTTTGGGGATGATTTTGGGATGATTTTGGGGTAAAGTTGGGCTGAATTTGGGATGATTTTGGGCTGATTTTGGGGTGATTTCGGGATGGATTTTGGGGTGATTTTGGTCTGGATTTTGGGGTGATTTTGGGGTGATTTTGGGCTAATTTCGGGATGGATTTTGGGGTGGTTTTTGGCAGATTTTGGACTGATTTTGGGTGATTTTTTGGGGTGATTTTTGGGAGATTTCGGTCTGGATTTTGGGCTGATTTTGGGGTGATTTTTGGGTGATTTCAGGATGGATTTTGGGGTAATTTTTGGGCTGATTTCAGTTAATTTTGGGCTGATTTGGGGATGGATTTTGGCGTGGTTTTTGGCAGATTTTGGGCTGATTTTGGGCTGATTTTGGGTGATTTTTGGGTGATTTCGGGATGGATTTTGGGTGATTTTTTGGGGTGATTTTTGGGTGATTTCGGGATGGATTTTGGGGTAATTTTTGGCTGATTTTGTCCGTTTTCTCCCCCAGTGGCCGCCCCCGCTCTGTTCCTCTCCTCGGCCGAGCTGCTCCTCCCGGGGGGGGTCCTCTGCCTGCCCCCTCCCCCCGCGGGACCCCCGCCCCGGGCACCCCCCAGAGCCGCCATTGTCCCCGCCCCCGGCCCCGCCCACGGACAGGGACACGCCCACGGACACGCCCCTGCCCCGCCCACAGCGCCACAGCTGGATGTGAGTAACCATGAGTGACCCTGAGTGACCCTGGGTGACCAGAGAGTGACCCTGAGTGACCCCTGAGTGACCCTGAATGACCCTGAGTGATCCTGAGTGACCCTGAGTGACCCCTGAGTGACCTCTGAGTGACCAATGAGTGACCCCTGAGTGACCCCTGAGTGACCAATGAGTGACCAGAGAGTGACCCCTGAGTGACCCCTGAGTGACCCCTGAGTGACCCCTGAGTGACCCCTGAGTGACCCCAGAGTGACCCTGAGTGACCCTGAGTGACCACTGAGTGACCCTGAGTGACCCTGAGTGACCCTGAGTGACCCCTGAGTGACCCTGAATGACCCTGAGTGACCCTGAGTGACCCTGAGTGACCACTGAGTGACCCTGAGTGACCCTGAGTGACCCTGAGTGACCCTGAGTGACCACTGAGTGACCCTGAGTGACCCTGAGTGACCCTGAGTGACCACTGAGTGACCAGTGAGTGACCACTGAGTGGACCCTGAGTGACCATTGAGTGGCCATTGAGTGACCCCTGAGTGACCAATGAGTGACCCTGAGTGACCAATGAGTGACCCCTGAGTGACCCTGAGTGACCCCTGAGTGACCCAAAGTGATCCCTGAATAACCCTGAATGACTCCTGAGTGACCATTGAGTGACCTTGAGTGACCTCGAGTGAGCATTGCATGGTCAGTGAGTGACCTTTGAGTGATCCTGAGTGACCCCTGACCTGTTCTTGAACTTACCTGACCTCACCTGATCTCACCTGTCCCTCCCCTGTCTCACCTGTCTCACCTGTCCCCAGGTAAAAGCCTTCCACCATCAGCAGCGGATGATCAAGAACCGCAAATCAGCCACTCTGTCCCCTCTTTGTGTCCCCTGTGTGTCCCTGCCCCTCCCCTGTCCCACCTGTCCCCAGGTGATCTCACCTGTCCCTCACCTGTCTCACCTGTCCCCAGGTAAAAGCCCTGCGCCGCCAGCAGAGGATGATCAAGAACCGCAAATCAGCCACTCTGTCCCCTCCATGTGTCCCCTGTCCCCTTTTTGTATCCATGTGAAATGTTTCCTGGTGTCTCACCTGTCCCCAGGTGATCTCACGTGTGTGTTACCTGTCCCCAGGTGATTTTACCTGTCTCACCTGTCCCCAGGTAAAGGCTCTCTGCCGCCAGCAGCGGATGATCAAGAACCGTGAATCGGCCAGCCTGTCCTGTCCCTGTGTCCCTTGTGTGTCCCCTGTGTGTCCCCTGTGTGTCATCTCTGTGTCCATATAAAGGGTTCCCTGTCCCTCACCTGTCCCTCACCTGTCTCCAGGTGATCTCACCTGTCTCCCCTGTCTCACCTGTCCCCAGGTAAAAGCCCTGCGCCGCCAGCAGCGGATGATCAAGAACCGTCAATCGGCCACTCTGTCCCCTCTCTGTGTCCCCTGTGTGTCCCCTGTGTCCATATAAAGGGTTCCCTGTCCCTTACCTGTCCTCAGGTGATCTCACCTATGTGTTACCTGTCCCCAGGTGATTTTACCTGTCTCACCTGTCCCCAGGTAAAGGCTCTCCGCCGTCAGCAGCGGATGATCAAGAACTGCAAATTGCCTTCTCTGTTCTGTTCCTATATCCACATAAAGGGTTCCCTGATCTCTCACCTGTCCCCAGGTGATCTCACCTGTCTCACCTGTGGGTTACCTGTCCCCAGGTAAAAGCCCTGTGCCGTCAGCAGCGGATGATCAAGAACTGCAAATTGCCCTCTCTGTCCTGTCCCTATATCCATATAAAGGATTCCCTGATCTTTTACCTGTGCCCAGGTGATCTCACCTGTCTCACCTGTCCAGGTGAAGGCCCTGCGTCGCCAGCAGCGGATGATCAAGAACCGTGAATCCGCCAGCCTGTCCTGTTCCTATATCCATATAAAGAGTTTTTTGGTTCCTTACCTGTGCCCAGGTGATCTCACCTGTCCCTCACCTGTCTCACCTGTCCAGGTGAAGGCTCTCCGCCGCCAGCAGCGCATGATCAAGAACCGTGAGTCCGCCAGCCTCTCCCGTCGCCGGCGCAAGGAGTACGTGCAGGGCCTGGAGCAGCGGCTGCGCCTCGCGCTGGCCGAGAACGAACGGCTCAGGAGGGACAACGGGAACATGAGGAGACGGCTGCAGGAGCTGCTGGGACAGGTGAGACACACCTGNCCCTGTCTCACCTGTCTCACCTGTCCCCAGGTAAAAGCCCTCCGCCGTCAGCAGAGGATGATCAAGAACCGCGAATCTGACACTCTGTCCCCTCTCTGTGTCCCCTGTGTGTCCCCTGTGTGTCCCTGCCCCTCCCCTGTCCCACCTGTCCCCAGGTGATCTCACCTGTGCGTTACCTGTGCCCAGGTGATCTCACCTGTCCCTCACCTGTCCAGGTAAAGGCCCTTCACCAGCAGCAGTGGATGATCAAGAACTGCAAATTGCCTTCTCTGTCCTGTCCCTGTATCCATATAAAGGGTTCCCTGTCCCTTACCTGTCCCCAGGTGATCTCACCTATCTCACCTGTGTGTTACCTGTCCCCAGGTAAAGGCTCTCCGTCGCCAGCAGCGGATGATCAAGAACCACGAGTCCGCCAGTCTGTCCTGTTCCTATATCCATATAAAGGGTTCCCTGTCCCTCACCTGTCCCCAGCTGATTTTACGTGTCTCACCTGTCTCACCTGTCCCCAGGTGATTTTACCTGTCTCACCTGTCCCCAGGTAAAAGCCCTGCGCCGTCAGCAGCGGATGATCAAGAACCGCGAATCCGCCAGTCTGTCCTGTCCCTGTGTCCCCTGTGTGTCCCCTGTGTCCATATAAAGGGTTCCTTGTCCCTTACCTGTCCCCAGGTGTATCTCAGGTGTGTCTCACCTGTCCCCAGGTAAAAGCCCTGCGTCGCCAGCAGCGGATGATCAAGAGCCATGAATCGGCCAGCCTGTCCTGTCCCTGTGTCCCCTGTCCCTATATCCATATAAAGGGTTCCCTGTCCCTTACCTGTCCCCAGGTGATCTCACCTGTGTGTTACCTGTCCCCAGGTGATTTTACCTGTCTCTCACCTGTCTCACCTGTCCCCAGGTAAAAGCCCTGCGCCGCCAGCAGCGGATGATCAAGAGCCGCGAGTCCGCCAGCCTGTCCTGTCCCTGTGTCCCCTGTCCCTATATCCATATAAAGGGTTCCCTGTCCCTTACCTGTCCCCAGGTGATTTTACCTGTCTCACCTGTCCCCAGGTGAAAGCCCTGCGTCGTCAGCAGCGGATGATCAAGAACCGCGAGTCCACCAGCCTGTCCTGTCCCTGTGTCCCCTGTGTGTCCCCTGTGTCCATATAAAGCGTTCCCTGTCCCTTACCTGTCCGCAGGTGATCTCACCTGTGTGTTACCTGTCCCCAGGTGAAAGCCCTGCGCCATCAGCAGTGGATGATCAAGAACCGTGACTCACTCCTTCTGTCCCCTCTCTGTGTCCCCTGTGTGTCACCTTTGTGTCCATATAAAGGGTTCCCTGTCCTTTACCTGTCCTCAGGTGATCTCACCTGTCTCACCTGTCCCCAGGTAAAAGCCCTGCGCCGTCAGCAGCGGACGATCAAGAACCGCGAGTCCGCCAGCCTGTCCTGTCCCTGTGTCCCTTGTGTGTCCATATAAAGGGTTCCCTGTCCCTTACCTGTCCCCAGGTGATCTCACCTGTCTCCCCTGTCTCACCTGTCCCCAGGTGAAAGCCCTGCGCCATCAGCAGTGGATGACCAAGAACCGCGAATCACCCACTCTGTCCTGTCCCTATATCCATATAAAGGGTTCCCTGATCTTTTACCTGTCCCCAGGTGATTTTACCTGTCTCACCTGTCTCACCTGTCCCCAGGTGAAAGCCCTGCGCCGTCAGCAGCGGATGATCAAGAACTGCGAATTGGCCACTCTGTCCTGTCCCTGTGTCCATATAAAGGGTTCCCTGATCTCTCACCTGTCCCCAGGTGATCTCACCTGTCTCACCTGTGTGTTACCTGTCCCCAGGTAAAGGCTCTCCGCCATCAGCAGCGGATGATCAAGAACCGTGAATCCACCAGCCTGTCCTGTCCCTGTGTCCCCTGTGTGTCCCCTGTGTGTCCCCTGTGGGTTCCCTGATCTTTTACCTGTCCCCAGGTGATTTCACCTGTGTGTTACCCGTCCCCAGGTAAAAGCCCTGCGCCGTCAGCAGCGGATGATCAAGAACTGCAAATTGCCTTCTCTGTCCTGTCCCTATATCCATATAAAGGTTTCCTGGTCTTTTACCTGTCCTCAGGTGATCTCACCTGTTCTTCCCCTGTCTCACCTGTCCCCAGGTAAAAGCCTTCCGCCGTCAGCAGCGGATGATCAAGAACCGTGAATCCGCCAGCCTGTCCTGTCCCTATATCCATATAAAGGGTTTTTTGGTTCCTTAGCTGTCCCCAGGTGATCTCACCTGTGTGTTACCTGTCCCCAGGTGATTTTACCTGTCTCACCTGTCCCCAGGTAAAGGCTCTCCGCCGTCAGCAGTGGATGATCAAGAACTGCAAATCAGCCAGTCTGTCCTGTCCCTGTATCCATATAAAGGGTTTCCTGATCTCTCACCTGTCCCAGGTGATCTCACCTGTCCCTCACCTGTCTCACCTGTCCCCAGGTAAAGGCCCTTCACCGGCAGCAGCGGATGATCAAGAACCACGAATTGGCCACTCTGTCTTCTCCATGTGTCCCCTGTGTGTCCCCTGTGTGTCCCTGTCCCCTCTTTGTGTCCATATAAAGGGTTGTTTGTCCCTCACCTGTCTCTTACCTGTCTCCAGGTGATCTCACCTGTCTCACCTGTGTGTTACCTGTCCCCAGGTAAAAGCCCTGCGCCGCCAGCAGCGGATGATCAAGAACCGTGAATCCGCCAGCCTCTCGCGGCGCCGGCGCAAGGAGTACGTGCAGGGCCTGGAGCAGCGGCTGCGCCTCGCGCTGGCCGAGAACGAACGGCTCAGGAGGGACAACGGGAACATGAGGAGACGGCTGCAGGAGCTGCTGGGACAGGTGAGACACACCTGAGACACACCTGAGACACACCTGGGGACAGGTAAAACACACCTGGGGACAATGGGGACACACAGGGACAATGGGGACACACAGTGAACGGCTGCGGAGAGACAACGGGAACATGAGGAGACGGCTGCAGGAGCTGCTGGGACAGGTGAGACACACCTGAGACACACCTGGGACAGGTGAGACACACCTGAGACACACCTGAGATACACCTGAGACAGGTAAAACACACCTGGGGACACCTGGGGTACAGGGGGACACACCTGGGGACACACAGAGACAACGGGAACATGAGGAGACGGCTGCAGGAGCTGCTGGGACAGGTGAGACACACCTGAGACACACCTGAGATATCTGAGATACACCTGAGACAGGTGAGACACACCTGAGATATCTCAGATACAGCTGGGGACAATGGGAACATGAGGAGACGGCTGCAGGAGCTGCTGGGACAGGTGAGACACACCTGGGGACACCTGAGACACACCTGAGACACACCTGGGGACACCTGGGGACACCTGAGACACACCTGAGACACACCTGGGGACACCTGGGGACAGGTGAGACACACCTGAGACACACCTGGGGACAGGTGAGACACACCTGAGACACACCTGAGACAGGTGAGACACACCTGGGGACAATGGGAACACATGGGGACAACGGGAACGTGAGGAGACGGCTGCAGGAGCTGCTGGGACAGGTGAGACACACCTGGGACACACCTGAGACAGGTGAGACACACCTGGGGACAGCTGGGGACAGGTGAGACACGCCTGAGACACACCTGGGGACAATGGGGACATGTGGGGACAACGGGAACGTGAGGAGACGGCTGCAGGAGCTGCTGGGACAGGTGAGACACACCTGGGGACACCTGGGACAGGTGAGATACACCTGGGACAGGTGAGACACACCTGGGGACACCTGAGACACACCTGGGGACAGGTGAGATACACCTGAGATACATGGGGACACACCTGGGGACACACAGGGACAACGGGGACATGAGGAGACGGCTGCAGGAGCTGCTGGGACAGGTGAGACACACCTGGGGACACACCTGAGACACACCTGGGGACATCTGGGGACAATGGGGTACATGGGGACACACCTGGGGACACCTGAGATACACCTGGGGACAGCTGGGGACACATAGGGACAATGGGGACACACAGGGACAACGGGAACATGAGGAGACGGCTGCAAGAGCTGCTGGGACAGGTGAGACACACCTGAGACACACCTGAGACAGGTGAGACACACCTGAGATACACCTGGGGACAATGGGGACACACCTGGGGACAATGGGGACACACCTGGGACACAC
>NW_026626316.1:0-2467 GCF_030028575.1 Malurus melanocephalus
GGGGACACAGACACGACGGTGCCGCTGCCCCCCCAGTACAGCCCCCGCTACGTCGAGGCCGCCTGGTACCAATGGTGGGAGAGGGAGGGGTTCTTCAAACCCTCTGAGCAGGTGAGGGGGCCCCAAAATCACCCCAAAATCACCCAAAAATATCCTAAAAATACCCAAAATATGGGGGCAAAAAAATCACCCCAAAAACCACCTGAATGACCCCAAAAATCACCCAGTGGGGGACAAAAAATCACACCAAAATCACCCCAAAAACATCTGGGAGGGCCAAAAAACCGCCCCAAAATTGCCTAAAAAACACCTTGGGGGGCAAAAATCACCCCCAAAATGCCCAAAAATATGGGGTAGAAAAAAAAGTCACACCAAAATCACCCCAAAAAATACCAAAAAATTTCCTAAAAATACCCAAAAATGGCGGGGGGGGGCAAAAAAATCACACCAAAATCGCCTAAAAAACACCTTGGAGGGCAAAAAGTCACCCAAAAATCACCTTGAATGGTCCCAAAAAAAACGTGAAAGACCCCAAAATTTCCCAAAAATCACCTGAAAATTTCCCACAATTCCCAAAATTCCCAATTTCCCCCAGGATTCGAGGGGAGGCCCAAAAATCACCTGAATGGGACCCAAAAAACACCTGAATTACCCCAAAAATCACCCAAAATTTGCCCAAAAATCACCTGAATGACCCCAAAAATTACCCAAAAATCACCTAAAAATTCCCAAAAATCCCAAAATTCCCAATTTTTCCCTCCAGGATTCGGGGGGCTCCCAAAAATCACCCAAAAATCACCTGAACGACCCCCAAAATCACCCAAAAATTACCCAAAAATGACCCAAAAATTACCCAAAAATCACCTGAAAATTCCCAAAAATCCCAAAATTCCCAATTTTTCCCCCCAGGATTTTGGGGAGTCCCCGGTGCTGAGTCTGGTGCTGCCCCCCCCCAACGTCACCGGGTCCCTTCACCTGGGCCACGCCCTGACGGTGACACTGCAGGACATCCTGGTCAGATGGTCAGAATTGGGGAATTTTGGGAATTTTTGGGAGTTTTTGGGAATTTTGGGAATTTTGGGGATTTTGGGAGGGATTTGGGTCGATTTTGAGGGATTTGGGTCGATTTTGGGGGGTTTTGAGAGGGGTTTAGGGGGGATTTTGGGTGGGTTTTGGGACTTTGCAGGACATCCTGGTTCAATAGTCTGTGGGATTTTGGGAATTTTGGGGATTTTTGGGATTTTTTTTTATCTTTGGGAATTTTGGGAGGGATTTGGGGGCGTTTTGGGCAGTTTTCAGAGGGTTTTGGGGGATTTTGGGGGCACTTGGGTGGGATTTTGAGAGGGATTTGGAGGAATTTGGGGAGATTTTTGGGAATTTTGGGAATTTTTGGGAATTTTGGGAGGGATTTTGGGGGATTTTGAGGGATTTTGAAAGGGGTTTAGGGGGGATTTTGGGTGGATTTTGGGACTTTGCAGGACATCCTGGTCCAATGGTCTGTGGGATTTTGGGAATTTTTTTAGGAATTTTAGGGGATTTTAGGGGATTTTTGAGATTTTAGGGGATTTTTGGAAGTTTTGGGTGGATTTTGGGAAGTTTTGAGTGTGATTTTGGGGGTATTTTTGGGATATTTTGGGGAACATTTTGGGGTGATTTTTGGGTTGTATTTTGGGATATTTTGGGGGTTATTTCAGGGATGTTTTGGGTACATTCTGGGGTTATTTTTGGGATATTTCAGGGATATTTTTGGGGTGATTTTGGGTGTTTTTTGGGGTGATTTTGGGGGTATTTTTGGGGTTATTTTGGGTGGATTTTGGGGTGATTTTGGGTGTTTTTTGGGGTGATTTTGGCTGGTTTTGGGGTCTCTCCCGGGACAGGCGGAGGATGCAGGGCTGGAACGTTCTGTGGGTGCCGGGCACTGACCACGCCGGGATCGCCACCCAGGTGTGTCACAAATGTCCCCAAAATGTCCCCAAATGTCCCCAGGCTGGCATCGCCACCCAGGTGTGTCCCCGAAATGTCCCCAAAATGTCCCCAATGATATCCCCAATGTCCCGTCAATGTCCCATCAAGGTCCCCTCAATGTCCCCAATGATGTCCCCATTGTCCCCATTGTCCCCAATGATGTCCCCAATGATGTCCCCAATGATGTCCCCACTGTCCCCAGGCCATCGTGGAGCGCTGGCTGTGGCGTCACCAATGTCCCCAATGATGTCCCCAATGTCCCCAATGATGTCCCCAATGATGTCCCCAATGATGTCCCCATTGTCCCCAGGCCATCGTGGAGTGCTGGCTGTGGCGGCACCGGCGCCTGTCCCCAATGTCCCCAATGTCCCCAATGATGTCCCCAGTGATGTCCCCAATGATGTCCCCAATGTCCCAAATGTCCCCTCATTGTCCCCACTGTCCCCAGGCCATCGTGGAGCGCTGGCTGTGGCGTCACCGGCGGCTGTCCCCAATGTCCCCA
>NW_026626316.1:2927-4280 GCF_030028575.1 Malurus melanocephalus
GGGGACATTGGGGACAGTGGGGACATTGGGGACACTCTGGGGACACCGAGGGGACACCGAGGGGTGTGACAGTGATGTCACAGCGATGTCACAGCGATGTCACCCCCCCAGGCACGGCGCGGAGATTCTGCAGCAGCTGCGGGCGCTCGGGGCGTCGCTGGAGTGGAGCCGCTGCGCCTTCACCATGGACCCCGTGAGTGACACCAAAATGGCACCTGAGTGGCATCAAAATGGCACCAAAATGGTGCCAAAATGGCACTGAATGGCATTGAGTGTCACCAGTGTCACCAGAGTGGCACCAAAATGGTGCTAAAATGGCAATGAATGGCACTGAGTGTCACCAGTGTCACCAGAGTGGCACCAGAGTGTCACCAGAATGGCACCAAATGCCACCAAAACGGCACTGAGTGTCACCAGAATGGCATTGAATGGCACTGAGTGTCACTAGAATGGCACTGAGTGTCACCAATGTCGCCAGAGTGGCATCAAATGGCACTGAGTGTCACTAGAATGGCACTGAGTGTCACCAATGTCACAAAATGGCATCAAACGGTCATTAAGTGGCACCAAAATGGCACCAGAGTGGCATCAAAACGGCACTGAGTGTCACCAGAATGGCACTGAGTGGCACCTGAATGGCACTGAGTGTCACCAGAATGGCACTGAGTGTCACCAGTGTCACCAGAGTGGCATCAAACGGTCATTGAGTGGCACCAATGTCACCAGAGTGGCACCAGAGTGGCACCTGAATGGCACTGAGTGTCACCAGAATGGCACTGAGTGTCACCAAAATGGCACCAGAGTGGCATCAAAACGGCACTGAGTGTCACCAGAATGGCACTGAGTGGCACCAAAATGGCACCAGAGTGGCATCAAATGGCACTGAGTGTCACTAGAATGGCACTGAGTGGCACCAAACTGTCATTGATGCTCACCAATGGCACCAAAATGGCACCAAAATGGTACCAAAATGGCACTGAGTGTCACCAAATGGCACTGAGTGTCACCAGAGTGGCATCAAATGGCACTGAGTGGCATCAAAATGGCACCAGAGTGGCATCAAATGGCACTGAATGGCATCAAAATGGCACCAAAATGGCATTGAGTGTCACCAATGTCACCAGAATGGCATCAAATGGCATCGAATGGCACCAAAACGGTGCCAAAATGGCACTGAGTGTCCCCAATGTCACCAGAATGGCACCAAACCATCCCTGAATCATCCCCAAACTGTCCCCAATGTCCCAATCCCCCCAATGTCCCCAGTGTCCCCTATATCCCAGTGATGTCCCCATTGATGTCCCCACTGTTCTCATTGATGTCCCCATTGATGTCCCCCATGTCCCCACTGTC
>NW_026626316.1:5950-6957 GCF_030028575.1 Malurus melanocephalus
CCCCGGCTGTCCCCACCCTGTCACCTTCGGTGTCCTCGTCACCTTCGCCTACCCCGTGGAGGGGGACGACGGTGAGTGGCCCCAAAATGTCCCCAAAGTGTCCCCAAAATGTCCTCAAAGTGTCCCCAAAATGTCCCCAAAGTGTCCCCAAAATGTCCTCAAAGTGTCCCCAAAATGTCCCCAAAGTGGCCCCAAAGTGTCCTCAAAGTGTCCGCAAAGTGTCCCCAGAGTGTCACCAACACGGTACTGAGTGTCCCCAAAGTGGCCCCAAAATGTCCCCAAAGTGTCCCTAAAGTGTCCCAAAGTGTCCCCAAAGTGTCCCCAAAATGTCCCCAAAGTGTCCCCAAAGTGTCCCCAAAGTGACCCCAAAGTGACCCCGAAGTATCCCCGAAGTATCCGAGTGTCCCCAAAGTGTCCCTAAAGTGTCCCCAACCCGGCTCTGAGTGTCCCCAAAGTGTCCTCAAAGTGACCCCGAAGTGTCCTTAAAGTGTCCCTAAAGTGTCCCTGAGTGTCCCCAAAGTGACCCCAGAGTGTCCCCAACTGTCCCCTCGATGTCCCTGACTGTCCCCTTGGTGTCCCCAAAATGTCCCCAAAGTGTCCCCAAAATGTCCCCAAAGTGTCCCCAAAGTGTCCCCAAGTGTCCCCAAAATGTCCCCAAAGTGTCCCCAAAGTGACCCCAAAGTGACCCCGAAGTATCCCCGAAGTATCCGAGTGTCCCCAAAATGTCCCCAAAGTGTCCCCAGAGTGTCCCCAAGTGTCCCCTCGATGTCCCCTGTGTGTCCCCAGGGCTGGAGGTTCCAGTGGCCACCACCCGTCCCGAGACCATCCCCGGGGACGTCGCAGTGGCCGTGAACCCGCGGGACCCGCGCTACACGGTGAGGGGCGGGGCTTAACGCGGGGGGCGGGGCTTAATGGGAAAGGGGCGGGGCTGAACCCCCGAGACCCCCGGTACACGGTGAGGGGCGGGGCTTAACGGGAAAGGGGCGTGGCTTAACGGGAAAGGGGCG
>NW_026626317.1:0-825 GCF_030028575.1 Malurus melanocephalus
TTGGGATATTGGGAATTGGAAACTTGGGAAATTTTGGGAGATTTTGGGAAATTTTGGGAGATTGGGAATTGGAAAATTTTGGGAGATTGGGAATTGGAAATTGGGAAATTTTGGGGAATTGGGAAATTCAAAATTGGAAAATTTGGGGAAATGGAAATCAGAAATAAAGGAAAAAGAAATAAAAGAAAAATAAAGCAAAAAAAAAAAGAACAAAAAAACCGCAAATACAGAAAAAACAGAATAAAGGCAAATCAGAAATAAAGGAATAAATCAGAAATAAATCAAATATTTGTGTTACTGACRATGGAGCTCTGGAAGATTTTCCCACTGCGGGTTCTGCTCTCTGACACCACCAACTCCGAGGTTTTGTAGGTCAGGAAATCCACCTGGAATAAAAAATATCATAAATTTGGGGTTGGGATAAAATAAAAATAAATAATGGGGGGAAAGGGGAAAGGAGTGGAGGGAAATGGAAACAAAAGGGAAAAAAAGGGGAAAAAAGAAAAATAGAAAAGAAAATACAAAAGGAAAAGGAAAAATAAGGAAAAAAAAGGAAAAGAAAAGAAAAAAGGAAATTAAATTCTCTTTTTCACTTAGAAAGTGGATTTATTTTGAGCAATTTAATTTTATTATTAAAATTAAATAATTAAATAAATAAAATAAATTGAAAATTCCATTTATGATCAAAATATTTTTTTAATTAATTTTTTTTTGTGGAATTAAAAGTTTCCCACCTGAGGATTGGAAACCCGTGGGGTCTGAATCTCTTCAGCTTCCTCTGCACCGGGGGAATTCTTCACTGGAAGAGGGGAAAAAGGTGAAAAA
>NW_026626317.1:3240-4533 GCF_030028575.1 Malurus melanocephalus
ATTATTAAGTATTAATAATTTTTACATTAATATCCACATTAACAGAAATAAAATAATTCCAGATTTACCTGAGGATCTTCTGGTTGGGTGTAAACCTGAATTTTTCAATTAAAAAATAATAATTTTTAATTAATTAAAATAATTAATTAATTATTATTTCAATTTAAATGAAAAAGAATAAAAATAATTCAAAAAATGTCATTTAAAGAATAAAATATTTTTGTTTTTCAGAGCTACTCACCGCCAGGACAATCTGTCTGAGCTGGAAGGAGAAAAAGAGGAAGAAAAAGAAAATGAAATTTATTTTATAGAAAATTTCTGCTGTTTAAAGGGCAGGAAAAGAGAGGGGAAAAAATAGAGGGGAAGATATTGAGGAGAAAATATTGAGGAAAGAATATTGAAGAAAAATAGGGGAAAAATTGGGGAGAAAAATTGAGGAGAAAAATTGGGGAGAAACAAAGTAGCCATGAGCTACTCCCATTAAAAATGGATGTAAATCCATTTTCTACCCTGAGTTATTCCCAATAATAAATGGATTTAAATCCATTTTCTACCCTGAGTTATTCCCAATAATAAATGGATTTAAATCCATTTTTTGCCACTCCTACAACTCCACTGGCAGCTGACGGAATTAAACAAAAAATTAATTAATCAATTAATTCACTAAAAACAATTAAATGAGATTGGACTTACATATTTCTTCTGCAAGGCGTCGTAGCATCCCAACATCCTGCAAAAATCAGAGAAAAAATTAGTTTATTTTAATAATATTTAATGGTAATTAATGATATTTAATTATAAAAAAAGGGATTTTAGAGTGGGAAAATAAAGGGATTTTGGAGGGGGAAAATAAAGGGATTTTGGAGGTGGAAAAAAGGGATTTTGGAATGGGAAAAAGGGATTTTGGAGTGGAAAAAGGGATTTTGGAGAGACAAAAAGGGATTTTGGAGGGGAAAAAAAGGGATTTTGGAGTGGAAAAAGGGGATTTTGGAGTGGGGAAATAAAGGGATTTTGGAGTGGGGAAATAAAGGGATTTTGGAGTGGGAAAAAGGGATTTTGGAGAGAGAAAAAAAAGGGATTTTGGAAGGGGAAAAAAGGGATTTTGGAATGGGAAAAAGGGATTTTGGAGTGGGAAAATAAAGGGATTTTGGAGGGGGGAAAAAAGGGATTTTGGAGGGGGAAAAAAGGGATTTTGGAGGGGGAAAAAAGGGATTCTGGAGGTGGAAAAAGGAAATTTTGGAGGTAGAAAAGCTTTACCTGGTTGCTGGAATCAACCTACCATTTCACCAGCTG
>NW_026626317.1:6638-7642 GCF_030028575.1 Malurus melanocephalus
CACCCTCACGCGCCTTTTCCTGCCTTCGCCCTCAGGACGTTCTTTGCCGCCCTCGCCCTCAGGGAGCCTTTTCCCACCCTTACCCTCAGGGCGTCCTTTGCCACCCTCAGGGCGTCCTCTGCCACCCTCAGGGCGTCCTTTGCCACCCTCAGGGCGTCCTTTGCCACCCTCACCCTCAGGGCGTCCTTTGCCGCCGTCGCACTCAGGGCGCCGCTCGCCTCCCTCACCCTCAGGGCGCTGTTTTTCCCTCCTCGCACTCAGGGCGTCCTTTGCCACCCTCACCCTCAGGGCGCTATTTCCCCCCTCGCCCTCAGAGCGTCCTTTGTCGTCCTCCCCCTCAGGGCGCCTTTTCCCACCCTTACCCTCAGGGCGTCCTTTGCCACCCTCAGAGTGCCTTTGCCACCCTCACCCTCAGGGCGTTCTTTGCCGCCCTCAGGACATCCTTTGTCATCACCCTCAGGGCATCCTTTGCTACCCTCAGGACGCCGTTTGCCTCACCCTCAGGACCCCGTTTCCTCACCCTCAGGCCATCCTTTGCCACCCTCACGGCGCCTTTTGCCGCCCTCGCCCTCAGAGCGTCCTTTGCCGCCCTCACCCTCATGGCGCTTTTTTTCCCCCTCACCCTCAGGGCGTCCTTCGCCACCCTCGCCCTCAGGGCGCCGTTCGCCTCTCTCGCCCTCAGGGCGCCGTTCGCCTCTCTCGCCCTCAGGGCGTTCTTTGCCACCCTCACCCTCAGGGCTTCCTTTACCGCCCTCGCCCTCAGAGCACCTTTTGGCACCTTTTGCCGCCCTCACCCTCAGGGAGCTTTTTCCCCCCTCGCACTCAGTGCGTCCTTTGCCTCCCTCACCCTCACGGGTTCCTTCGCCACCCTCACGCCGCCTTTTCCCGCCTTCGCCCTCAGCCGCGGGGCCGTGCGCAAACACAGAGGGGGCGGGGTCCGCCCTCAGCCGGCGCCTCGCGCTTCCCGCCCAAGCGTTCGTGAGGGGACCGGGAGGGATGGCGGG
>NW_026626318.1:0-1300 GCF_030028575.1 Malurus melanocephalus
CCAAAAGTCCTGCTGGACGCGGTGCCCCTGAGCTGCGGCCTCCCCCGCGTCACTCTGCCCAACTACGACAACGTCCCCGGGGCCCTGATGCTGCTCTGCCTCGGGTTGCAGCTTGGGGACAGGGTTAGATTGGATAACGGACAGGTAAATGGGGAAAAATGGTGAAAAACAAAAAAAAAATGGTGAAAATCGGTCAAAATTTGGTGAAAAAATGAAAAAAATCCGGTGAAAGTTGGTCAAAAAATGGCAAAAAAAGGCACAAAAATCACCCCAAAATTCGCGAAAAAACCCTGGTAAAAATTGGTCAAAAAATGGCGAAAAAAACCACACAAAAATCGCCCCAATTTGCAGAAAAAAACCCAGTGAAAATTGGCCAAAAATTGGCAAAATAACCGCACAAAAATCGCCCCAAAATTCACAAAAAAAACCCAGGTGAAAATCGGCCAAAATTGGGAAAAAAAAACCCATGAAATTCACAGAAAAATTCACCAAAAAAACCAAAAAAAATCCCCCAAAAAATCTCAAAAAAAATCCCCCAAAAAATCCCCAAAAAATTCCCCAAAAAGATCGCAAAAAAATTCCCAAAAAAAAATTCCCAAAAAATTCTCAAAAATTCCCAAAAATTTCCCAAAAAAATCCCCCAAAAAATTCTCAAAAATTCCAAAAAAATCCCCCCAAAAATTTCCCGAAAAACCCCAAAAAATTCGCAAAAAAAACCCAAAAGTCCTGCTGGACGCGGTGCCGCTGAGCTGCGGCCTCCCCCGCGTCACACTGCCCAACTACGACAACGTCCCCGGGGCTCTCATGCTGCTCTGCCTCGGACTCCAGCTCGGGGATAGGGTTAGATTGGATAATGGACAGGTAGGTGGCTCAAAAATAAAAAAACCCCATGAAAATCGGTCAAAAAATGGTGAAAATGCGAAAAAAATCCGGTGAAAATTGGTCAAGAAATGGCAAAAAAAACCCGGTGAAAATCGCCCCAAAACTGGCGAAAAAACCCGGTGAAAATTGGCCCAAAATTCACAAAAAAAACCCAGTGAAAATCGGCCCAAAATAACCCCAAAATTGGCAAAAAAAACCTGGTGAAAATTGGCCAAAAAATTGTGAAAAAGACCCGGTGAAAATTGGACAAAAAACGGCAAAAAAACCCCATGAAAATCACAAAAAAATTCACAGAAAATTTCACCAAAAAATCCAAAAAAAATCCCCCAAAAATACCCCAAAAAAACAACAACAAAAAATTCCCAAAAATTCCCAAAAAATCCCCCCAAAAAAATCCCCCAAAAAATGCCCAAAAAAT
>NW_026626318.1:3125-4267 GCF_030028575.1 Malurus melanocephalus
AAATTCCCCAAAATTCCCACAAAAAACACAAAAATCCGAAAAAAACCCAGAAATCCTCCTAAAAATCCCCCAAAATCCCCAAAATCCCCACAATTCCTACAAATTCCCCCAGACCCCAAAATCTGCCCAAAACAGCCCCAAAATACCCCCAAAATGCACACAAAATTCCCCCAAATTCCCCAAAATAACTCAAAATCTCCCCAAAAAAATCAAAATACTGGTCCTAAACCAGTCCAAACCAGTCCATACTGGTTTATACTGGTTTATACTGGTCCATACTGGTTTCTCCTGTTTTCTCCCATTTATCCCATTCCAAACCGGTCCAAACCGGTTTATACTGGTCCATACCGGTCCAAACTGGTTTATACTGGTTCATACTGGTTTATACTGGTTTATACTGGTTCATACTGGTCCAAACCGGTTTATACTGGTCCATACTGGTTTATACTGGTTCATACTGATTTATACTGGTTTATACTGGTTTATACTGGTTTATATTGCTTTGTACTGGTTTACACCGGTCCATGCTGGTTTATACTGGTTTATACTGGTCCAAACTGGTTTATACTGATTTATACTGATTTATACTGGTTTATACTGATTTATACTGGTTTATACTGGTTTATATTGGTTTGTACTGGTTTACACCAGTCCATGCTGGTTTATACTGGTTTATACTGGTCCAAACCGGTTTATACTGGTCCATACTGGTTTATACTGGTTCATACTGATTTATACTGGTTTATACTGGTTTATATTGCTTTGTACTGGTTTACACCGGTCCATGCTGGTTTATACTGGTTTATACTGGTTTATACTGGTCCATACTGGTTTATACTGGTCCATACTGATTTATACTGGTTTATACTGGTTTATATTGGTTTGTACTGGTTTACACCGGTCCATACTGGTTTATCCCGGTCCAAACCGGTCCAAACCAGTCCAAACTGGTTTATACTGGTCCATACTGGTTTATACTGGTCCATATTGGTTCATACCAGTCCAGACTGGTTTATACCGTTCCATACTGGTTTATACTGGTCCATACTGGTTTATCCCGGTCCAAACCGGTCCATTCCAGTCCATACTGGTTTATACTGGTCCAAACCGGTCCATACTGGTTTATACTGGTCCATACTGGT
>NW_026626318.1:5823-7120 GCF_030028575.1 Malurus melanocephalus
TTTAATCGGGAGTGGGCGTGGCCTGGGTGGGTATAATGAATGTGGGCGTGGCCTGGGTGGGTGTGGTCACCTTGGCCCCGCCCCCAGGGCACCGGAAGCGCTCGGGGGCGTGGCCTTGGTGGGTTTTTCCTGGTCTAGGATGGGGGTTTCTTTGGTTTAACGGGGTGGGCGTGGCCTGGGTGGGCGTGGCTTGTTCCTGGGTGGGTGTGGTCACTCTGGCCCCGCCCCCAGGGCACCGGAAGCGCTCGGGGGCGTGGCCTAGGTGGGTTTGGTTGCATTGGGCGTGGCCTGACTGGGTTTTTTTCTGGGTTTAATGATGGTGGGCGTGGCCTGGGTGGGCGTGGCTTGTTCCTGGGTGGGTGTGGCCAGGTCCGGGGTGGGTGTGGTCACCTTGGCCCCGCCCCCAAGGCACCGGAAGCGCTCGGGGGCGTGGCCTGGGTGGATTTTTCTGTGTTCTCAATGGGTTTAACTGGCTTTAATGGGGGTGGGCGTGGCCTGGGTGGGTGTGGCTTGTTCCGGGGTGGGTGTGGTCAGTGTGGCCCCGCCCCCAGGGCACCGGAAGCGCTCGGGGGCGTGGCCTGGGTGGGTTTTTCTCTATTCTGAGTGGGGTTTTTTCGGGTTTAATGGGGTGGGCGTGGCCTGGGTGGGCGTGGCTTGTTCCGGGGTGGGTGTGGTCACCTTGGCCCCGCCCCCAGGGCACCGGAAGCGCTCGGGGGCGTGGCCTGGGTGGGTTTTTCTCTATTCTGAATGGGTTTAATTGGGTTTAATGATGGTGGGCGTGGTCTGGGTGGGCGTGGCCATGTCGGGGTGGGTGTGGTCACCGTGGCCCCGCCCCCAGGGCACCGGAACGCTCGGGGGCGTGGCCGGGGTGGGTTTCTGGGGGGTTTTGAATGGGTTTAATTGGCTTTAATTGGGTTTGGGTGTGGTGGGCGTGGCCTGGGTGGGCGTGGCTTGTTCCGATGTGGGTGTGGTCACCTTGGCCCCGCCCCCCAGGGCACCGGAAGCACTCGGGGGCGTGGCCTGGGTGGGGTTTTTTGGTGTTTTGAGTGGGGTTAATTGGGTTTAGTTGGGTTTAACGAATGTGGGCGTGGCCTGGGTGGGCGTGGCTTGTTCCTGGGTGGGTGTGGTCACCTTGGCCCCGCCCCCAAGGCACCGGAAGCGCTCGGGGGCGTGGCCTGGGTGGGTTTGATTGGATATAACAGGGAATGGGCGTGGCCTGGGTGGGTTTTTTCTGTGTTTAATGAATGTGGGCGTGGCCTGGGTGGGCGTGGCTTGTTCCTGGGTGGGTGTGGTCACC
>NW_026626319.1:0-930 GCF_030028575.1 Malurus melanocephalus
AAATTCCCAGAAATTCCCCAAAATTTCCCCAAAATTCCTAAAATTCCCGAATTCCCAGCACCTGGTGTGGAAGATGTGGTTGCAGGGGAGGCGTTTGGCTCCCGTCACCATCTCCTCGCGGCAAATGATGCAAACGTTGTCCATGGCCTGCAGCTCCTCGGCCGTGGCGTCGGGGTACCTGACCGGGATCAAAATTCCCAAAATTCCCAAAAAAATTCCAGGGTTTTTCTAAAAATCAAAAAATTCCCCAAAAATTCCAGGGTTTTTCCTAAAAAATTCTATGTTTTTTCAAAAAAATTCCATGGTTTTTCCCAAAAAATTTCCACGGTTCTCCCAAAAAAGTCCCATTGTTCTCCCAAAAATCCCACGGTTCTCCCAAAAATCTCATGGTGTTCCCAAAAAATTCCATGGTTCTCCCAAAATCCCTCCAGATCAGGGCAGTTTGAGGGGAAAAAGAAGCTTTTTCCCAATTCGGGATTTTTGGGACGTTTTTTCCCTATTTGGGGTTTTTGGGGTGGTTTTTTCCCATTTTTGGGGTGTTTTTTCCCAATTTGGGATTTTTGGGATAGTTTTTTCCCCCAATTCGGGGGTTTTGGGGTGTTATTTCCCAATTCGGGGTTTCTGGGGTGGCTTTTTCCCATTTGGGATTTTTTTTTCCCAGATTTGGGGGTTTTGGGATAGTTTTTTCTCCCATTTTGGGGGTTTTGGGGTAGGTTTTTTCCCATTTTGGGGGTTTTTTGGGTGTTTTTTTCCCATTTTTGGGATGTTTTTTCCCAGATTCGGGGTTTTTGGGGTGGTTTTTTCCCATTTTTGGGGTGTTTTTTCCCCATCTGGGGTTTTTGGGGTGCACTCACAGCGTGTTCATGTTGCGGATGGCCCGGCGGGACATGATGGCGTCGGTCACCGCCTTCTTGAACTGCCTGGGGACAC
>NW_026626319.1:1454-2633 GCF_030028575.1 Malurus melanocephalus
CCAAAACCAGTCAAGCTCTACCAAAACCAGCCAGGCCTGACTAAAACCAGCTGAGCCCTACCAAAACCAGCTGAGCCTCACCAAAACCAGTCCAGACCAACCAAAACCAGCTGAACCCCACCAAAACTTTGAATTTTGTTGACGAACCAAGGATTTGAACCTCCGTTGACCAACCAAACCCAGTGGAGCCCAACCAAAACCAGCTGAGCCCAACCAAAACCAGCTGAACCTCACCAAAACTTTGAGTTTTGTTGACCAACCAAGGATTTGAACCTCTGTTGACCAACCCAACCCAGTTGAGCCCTACCAACACCTCAACTCCTCGTTAGTCACCACTAATTGACCTTCCCCATCTCAACCTCTCGTTAATCACTGCTAATTGACCTTCCCCCATCTCAACCCCTTGTTAATCACTGCTAATTAACCTCCCCCATCTCAACCTCTCGTTAATCACTGCTAATTAACTTCCCCCAGCCCACCCAGCGCCACCAACACCTCAACTCCTCCATGGACACCTCAATTCCTCATTAAGCGATGCTAATTAATGTTCCCCCACCTCAACTCCTCATTAATCACCGCTAATTGACCTTCCCCCATCTCAACCCCTCGTTAATCATTGCTAATTGACCTTCTCCAGCCCACCCAGCGCCACCAACACCTCAACTCCTCCACCAACACCTCAACTCCTCCACCAACACCTCAACTCTTCATTAAGCGATACTAATTAATGTTCCCCCCACCTCAACCCTTCATTAATCATCACTAATTGACCTTCCCCAGCCCACCCAGGGCCACCAATACCTCAACGGCTCTACCAACACCTCAACTGCTCTACCAACACCTCAACTGCTCTACCAACACCTCAATCCCTCGTTAATCACCGCTAATTAACCTTCCCCTCATTAATCAGCACTAATTAACCCTCCCCACCCCACAATACCGGTGAAGAGCTCGGTGTAGAGCATGAAGACGGCTTTGTTGTCCCAGGGGTTGTCGTTCTGCAGGTCGATGGAGTGCAGCACGTACTTGATGAAGATGGTCAGCACCATGGTCAGCAGGATGGCGTACTGGCGTGGAGAAAGARATGGGAATAATGTAAAACGATCTTAGTTAGGTCAAGCTTTGTTAAACCTTTGTCCTAAGTTAGCTCAGTATCGTATTCCTATCATCTGCTGATGT
>NW_026626319.1:3709-4648 GCF_030028575.1 Malurus melanocephalus
AGGCTGGATTTGGGCTGGTTTTGGGTTGAATTTGGGCTCATTTTCCGTTATTTTCCCCTTCCCAAAACCCCAAAGACCTCCTGAGRTCCCAAATTCCCCCTCCAAAACAACAACAAAACTCCAGGGATCAAAAACGGGAACAACGAGGGAAGGACCTGACGAGGTGGGSGAGACCCCAAAAACAAACAGGTCCCACCCTTGACAACCAAATTTGGGTCAAGGCCCACAGGGCAGCGCTAACAAAGAGCTTAATTAACATTTCCAATTAATKASRCCCTTYARCTTCCTTYAAAWCCCCCAAAATTCCTCCAAAAMCCCCATYCCCACAYCCCAAAAATCCCATTCCTCGCCGTGAATCCGGTGCCGCGTTTTCCCCGTGGAGCTAATTAACCCCCCCAATTACCCCCTCGTTAACGAACCCGAGCTGATAAACTTTATCAGGCCCCACCACGCTCTGCTGGCCGGGGTTCTTCCCCAAAAATATGCAAATGAGGCACCCAAATTCCCCTCCCCCCACCTCGGGGAGCACTCACAGACRATTCGGAAGTGGAAGAGCCACGAAATGTTGGGGCTCCTCTCCATCTGTGCAAAAAAAACCAATTTTGAGTTTTTCCACAAAAAATGGAATTTTGGGTTGATTTTGGGTCAATTTTAGGTTGGTTTGGGTTATTTTGGGGTTCGTTTTGGGTTATTTTTAAGGTTGGTTTTGGGTTATTTTTGGTTTGGTTTCCGTTATTTTTTGGGTTGGTTTTGGGTTATTTTTAGGTTGGTTTGGGTTATTTCTGGGTCGTTTTTCTGTTATTTTTGGGTTGGTTTTAGGTTATTTTTGGTTTGGTTTCCGTTATTTTTTGGGTTATTTTTGGGTTGGTTTTGGGTTATTTTTGAGTTGATTTCCGGTTGGGTTTAGGCTGATTCTGGTTTGGTTTTCAGCTGGGCTTG
>NW_026626320.1:0-1288 GCF_030028575.1 Malurus melanocephalus
ATTGTGGGATACACCGAGGCACAAGGAGGCGGAAGCACCGCTTTATTCCAATAGGACCGCGGGGGATTGTGGGATACACCGTGGCAAATGCGCGGTGCCATCTTGCCGCTCCCTCAAATAAAACTTTCATTAAAAAATATAAATTTTACACATTTAAATAAATTTCTTTTTAACGCCGGGGTTTTTTTTTTTCAGCACTTTAACATCTGAGAAATGCAAAATTTTTAATTTTTGGAAGATTTTTGGGTTTTTTTTCCGTTTTCGGTGATTTGTGGAAGGGCCGAAAATGGTAATGGGGCAGAATGAGGAAAAAATGGGAAAAAATTGGGAAAATGGGGAAAAATGGGGAAAAATGGAGAAAATGGGAAAAATGGGGGGAAATGGGAATTGGGGTTACTGGTTTGAACTGGTAGGGACTGGGACAAGAAAAAGGGGAAAAATTGGGAAAAAATGGGACAAAATGGGAAAAAATGGGGGAAAAATGGGGAAAATGGGGAAAATGAGGAAAATGAAAAAAAATAGGGAGAAACAAAAAAAATGGGAATTTTGGCAGTGAAAATGGGGAAAAATGGGGGAAAATGGGGAAAAAAGGGGAAATGGGGAAAATGGGGAATAATGCAAAAAAAAGGAAAAAAATGGTGAAAAATGGAGAAAAAATAGGGAAAATGGGGAAAAATGAGGGAAATGGGGAAAATTGGAAAAATGAGGGAAAAAAGGGAGAAAATTGGGGAGAACCCAAAAAAATGGGGAAAAATGAAAAAATGTGGGAAAATGGGGAAAATGGGGAAAAATGGGAAATAAGAGGGAAAATGAGGGGGAAAAGAAAAAAAGGGAAAAATGGGGAAAAATGGAGAAAATACAAAAAAATGGGGAAAATGAGGAAAATGCGAAAAAATAGGGAAAAATGAAAAAATGGGAATTTTAGCAACGAAAATGGGAAAAATGGGAAAAAATGGGGAAAATGAGGGAAAATGGGAAAAAATGGGAAAAAATGGGAAAAAAAGGGAAAATGTGGAAAAAATGGGGAAAATGGGGAAAAATGGGGAAAATGCAAAAAAAATGAGGAAAATGCGAAAAAATAGGGGAAAATGAAACAATGGGAATTTTAGGTACAAAAATGGGAAAAATGGGAAAAAATGGGGAAAATGGACAGAGACTGAACACCCCAAAAAAAAACCCAAATGGGGAGAAAAAATGGGGAATTTTCCTCAAAGGAGCTTTCACTGTTTAAGCTCGGCTTTTGAGCTCGGCTTTGGCTTTCTAAGCTCGGCTTTTGCATTTTAAGCTC
>NW_026626320.1:3049-4840 GCF_030028575.1 Malurus melanocephalus
GCTTTTGGAGCTCGGCTTTTGCTCTTTAAGCTCAGCTTTTGCTCTTTAAGCTCGGCTTTTCCTTTCTAAGCTCGGCTTTTGGAGCTCAGCTTTTACTGTTTAAGCTCGGCTTTTGAGCTCGGCTTTTGCTTTCTAAGCTCGGCTTTGACTTTCAGAGCTCCACTTTTCCTTTCTAAGCTCGACTTTTGGAGCTCGGCTTTGAGCTCGGCTTTTATTGTTTAAGCTCGGCTTTGGAGCTCGGCTTTGGCTTTCTAAGCTCGGCTTTTGCTCTTTAAGCTCGGCTTTTCCTTTTTGAGCTCGGCTTTTTGGAGCTCGGTTTTTGCTTTTAGAGCTCGGTTTTGCTCTTTAAGCTCGACTTTTGCTCTTTAAGCTCAGCTTTGGCTTCTAAAGCTCGGCTTTGGAGCTCGGCTTTTGGAGATCGAGTTTTGGATTTTAGAGCTCGGCTTTGGCATGTGGAGCTCAGCTTTTACTCTTTAAGCTCGGCTTTGGAGCTCGGCTTTTCCTTTCTAAGCTCGGCTTTTGCTCTTTAAGCTCGGCTTTTCCTTTTCGAGCTCAGCATTTTGAGCTCAGCTTTGGGAGCTCAGCTTTGGCTTTCTAAGCTCGGCTTTTTGGAGCTCGGCTTTTGCTCTTTAAGCTCGGCTTTTCCTTTTGAGCTCGGCTTTGGGAGCTCGGTTTTGCATTTTAAGCTCGGCTTTTGCTCTTTAAGCTCGGCTTTTCCTTTCTAAGCTCGGCTTTGACTTTCAGAGCTCCACTTTTGCTTTCTAAGCTCAGCTTTTGGAGCTCAGCTTTAAGCTCAGCTTTTATTGTTTAAGCTCGGCTTTTGAGCTCGGCTTTGGCTTTTGAGCTCGACTTTTACTCTTTAAGCTCGGCTTTGGGAGCTCAGCTTTTTCATTTTCAGCTCGGCTTTGGCTTTCTAAGCTCAGCTTTTACAGTTTAAGCTCGGCTTTTGGAGCTCAGCTTTGGCTCTTTAAAGTTGGCTTTTGGAGCTCGGCTTTGGCATTTAAAGCTCGGCTTTGGCTTTCTAAGCTCGGCTTAACTTGGGGAGCTCGGCTTTAGGAGCTCGACTTTTTAAGCTCGGCTTTGGCTTTTTGAGCTCAGCTTTGGGAGCTCCGTTTTACTCTTTAAGCTCGGCTTTGGGAGCTCAGCTTTGGCTTTCTAAGCTCGGCTTTTTGGAGCTCGGCTTTTGCTCTTTAAGCTCGGCTTTTCCTTTCTAAGCTCGGCTTTGACTTTCAGAGCTCCACTTTTGCTTTCTAAGCTCGACTTTTTGAGCTCAACTTTGGGAGCTCAGTTTTACTCTTTAAGCTCGGCTTTGGGAGCTCAGCTTTGGCTTCCTAAGCTCGGCTTTGGAGCTCGGCTTAACTTGGGGAGCTCGGCTTTGAGCTCGGCTTTTGCTCTTTAAGCTCGGCTTTTCCTTTTTGAGCTCGGCTTTGGGGAGCTCGGTTTTTGCTTTTAGAGCTCGGTTTTGCTCTTTAAGCTCAGCTTTTGAGCTCGGCTTTGGCTTCTAAAGCTCGGCTTTGGGAGCTCTGCTTTTGCATTTTAAGCTCAGCTTTTTTAGCTCGGATTTTGTAGCTCGGTTTTTCTCTTTAAGCTCGGCTTTGGGAGCTCGGCTCTTCATTTTTGAGCTCGGCTTTGGGTTTTGGAGCTCGGCTTTGCTCTTTAAGCTCGGCTTTTGCTCTTTAAGCTCGGCTTTTCCTTTCTAAGCTCGGCTTTGACTTTCAGAGCTTGGCTTTTGCTTTCTAAGCTCGGCTTTGAGCTCGACTTTTGCTCCCTAAGCTCGGCTTTGGCTTTCTA
>NW_026626320.1:6325-7960 GCF_030028575.1 Malurus melanocephalus
TAAGCTCGGCTTTTCCTTTCTAAGCTCGGCTTTTGGAGCTCAGCTTTTACTGTTTAAGCTCGGCTTTTGAGCTCGGCTTTTGCTTTCTAAGCTCGACTTTTGGAGCTCGGCTTTGGGAGCTCAGCTTTTCATTTCTAAGCTCGGCTTTTGCATTTTAAGCTCGGCTTTTTTAGCTCGGATTTTGTAGCTCGGTTTTTCTCTTTAAGCTCGGCTTTGGGAGCTCGGCTCTGCATTTTTGAGCTCGGCTTTGGCTTTTGGAGCTCGGCTTTTGCTCTTTAAGCTCGGCTTTGACTTTCAGAGCTCAGCTTTTGCTTTCTAAGCTCGGCTTTTGGAGCTCGGCTTTGAGCTCAGCTTTTACAGTTTAAGCTCGGCTTTCTGAGCTCGACTTTTGCTCTTTAAGCTCGGCTTTTGGAGCTCAGCTTTTACTGTTTAAGCTCGGCTTTTGAGCTCGGCTTTGGCTTTTGGAGCTCGACTTTTACTCTTTAAGCTCGACTTTTTAAGCTCGGCTTTTCCTTTTCGAGCTCAGCTTTTTGAGCTCAGCTTTGGGAGCTCGGTTTTACTCTTTAAGCTCGGCTTTTCCTTTTTGAGCTCAGCTTTTTGAGCTCAGCTTTGGGAGCTCGGTTTTACTCTTTAAGCTCGGCTTTTCCTTTTTGAGCTCGGCTTTGGGAGCTCGGTTTTTGCTTTTAGAGCTCGGTTTTGCTCTTTAAGCTCAGCTTTTGGAGCTCGGCTTTGGCTTCTAAAGCTCGGCTTTTGGAGATTGGCTTTGGCTTTCTAAGCTCGGCTTTTGCATTTTAAGCTCAGCTTTTTTAGCTCAGATTTTGTAGCTCGGTTTTTCTCTTTAAGCTCGGCTTTAGGAGCTCGGCTCTTCATTTTTGAGCTCGGCTTTGGCTTTTGGAGCTCGGCTTTGCTCTTTAAGCTCGGCTTTTGGAGCTCAGCTTTTACTGTTTAAGCTCGGCTTTTGAGCTCGGCTTTGGCTTCTAAAGCTCGGCTTTGGGAGCTTGGCTTTTCCTTTTTGAGCTCAGCTTTGGGAGCTCGGTTTTACTCTTTAAGCTCGGCTTTGGGAGCTCAGCTTTGGCTTTCTAAGCTCGGCTTTTTGGAGCTCGGCTTTGGCTCTTTAAGCTCGGCTTTTCCTTTTTGAGCTCGGCTTTGGGAGCTCGGTTTTTGCTTTTAGAGCTCGGTTTTGCTCTTTAAGCTCGGCTTTTGAGCTCGGCTTTGGCTTCTAAAGCTCAGCTTGTGGAGATTGGCTTTTGCTTTCTAAGCTCGGATTTTGCATTTTAAGCTCAGCTTTTTTAGCTCGGATTTTGTAGCTCGACTTTTACTCTTTAAGCTCGGCTTTAGGAGCTCGGCTTTTTCATTTTGAGCTCGGCTTTGGCTTTCTAAGCTCAGCTTTTACAGTTTAAGCTCGGCTTTGGGAGCTCGGCTCTTCATTTTTGAGCTCGGCTTTGGCTTTTGGAGCTCAGCTTTTGCTCTTTAAGCTCGGCTTTTGCTCTTTAAGCTCGGCTTTTCCTTTTTGAGCTTGGCTTTGGGAGCTCGGTTTTTGCTTTTAGAGCTCGGTTTTGCTCTTTAAGCTCGGCTTTTGGAGCTCAGCTTTTCCTTTCCCAAAATCCCCAAAATCCCCAAAAAATCCCCAAAATC
>NW_026626321.1:0-1181 GCF_030028575.1 Malurus melanocephalus
CTCCGAGCGCGCCCTTTTTTTGGCGCGGGCGCCGCGCGCAGCCGCGGACGAGGTGGCCGAGTGGTTAAGGCGATGGACTGCTAATCCATTGTGCTCTGCACGCGTGGGTTCGAATCCCACCCTCGTCGGGAGCAACTTTTTGGGGAGAAATTTGCTGGTTTTGGGTCTGGGAATTCCCATTTTTTATATGGGATTCCAATCCTCAAATCCCGCTCTCTTTGGGATTAAATTTTTAATTTTTTTCGTCCTTTTTACCCTTTTTTCCCCATTTTTTTATCTCTCTTCTCTTGGACTTTTTCCCACTTTTTCCCCTTTATCTTTATTTCTTTATTTATTTCTTTATTTATTTATTTCATTAGTTCGTTATTTCTTTATTTCTTTAATTAATTTTAAATTTATTCGGGTTTATTTTCTATTTTTAATTTTTTTTAAATTTTTTTTTAAGGTTTTGGGGTAGAATCCCCCGGTTTTGGGTTTGGGAATCTCCTTTTTTTATAGGGGATTCTGATCCTTCAGTCCCATTCTCATCGGGATCAATTTTTGGGGTGAAATCCTCCGGTTTTGCATCTGGGAATTCCCAATTTTTATAATTCCCGATCCTCAAATCCCACCCTCATCAGGATTAAATTTTTAAATTTTTTCCCCTTTTTTTCCCCTTTTTTCCTCTTTCCTTCGGACTTTTCCCATTTTCCGCCTTTTCTTTTTCAATGCATTCATTTATTTAATTAATGATTTCACTCATTCATTTATTCTTTTTTAATTTTTATTTTAAAAGGTTTTTTTAAATTTTTATTTTTAAATTTTTTTTAAATGTTTTTTTTTGTTGTTTTTATTTTTTAGGGTTTTTTTGGGGCGGAATTCCCCATTTTTGGGGTGTCAAAGTCCATTTTTTTATGGGAGATCCTGACATTTCCAGGTGTTCCCATTCCATTCCAGGTGTTCCCAATCCATTTCCAGGTGTTCCCAATCCATTCCAGGTGTTCCAAATCCATTTCCAGGTGTTCCCAGTCCATTCCAGGTGTTCCCAATCCATTTCCAGGTGTTCCCAGTCCATTCCAGGTGTTCCTAATCCATTTCCAGATGTTTCCAGTCCATTCCAGGTGTTCCCAGTCCATTCCAGGTGTGTTCCCAGTCCATTCCAGGTGTTCCAAATCCATTCCAGGTGTTCCCAGTCCATTCCA
>NW_026626321.1:1576-3882 GCF_030028575.1 Malurus melanocephalus
GTTCCCAATCCATTCCAGGTGTTCCCAATCCATTCCAGGTGTTCCCAGTCCATTCCAGGTGTTCCCAGTCCATTCCAGGTGTGTTCCAAATCCATTCCAGGTGTTCCCAATCCATTCCAGGTGTTCCCAATCCATTCCAGGTGTTCCCAGTCCATTCCAGGTGTTCCCAGTCCATTCCAGGTGTTCCCAGTCCATTCCAGGTGTTCTCAGTCCATTCCAGGTGTCCCCACTCCATTCCAGGTGTTCCAGTCCATTCCACGTGTTCCCAGTCCATTCCAGGTGTTCCCAGTCCATTCCAGGTGTGCTTAGTCCATTCCAGGCGTTCCCAATCCATTCCAGGTGTTCCCAATCCATTACAGGTGTTCCCAGTCCATTCCAGGTGTTCTCAGTCCACTCCAGGTGTGTTTTAAGTCCATTCCAGATGCGTTCCAGTCCATTCCAGGTGTTCCCAGTCCATTCCAGGTATTCCTGTCCCCTCCCCAGGTGTCTCTATCCCATTCCAGGTGTTCCGAGTCCATTCCAGGTGTTCCTATTCCATTTCCAGGTGTGCACAATCCATTCCAGGTGTTCCGAGTCCATTCCAGATGTATTCCGAGTCCATTCTAGGTGTTCCAGTCCATTCCAGATGTATTCCGAGTCCATTCCAGGTGTTTCAGTCCATTCCAGTTGTGCTTCCAATCCATTCCAGGTGTTCCCAGTCCATTCTAGGTCTTCCCATTCCATTCCAGGTGTTCCCAGTCTGTTCCAGGTGTTCTCAATCCATTCCAGGTGTTCTCAATCCATTCCAGGTGTTCCCCTCACCTCCCCAGGTGTCTCTATCCCATCTCCAGGTGTTCCCAGTCCATTCCAGGTGTTCCTCTCACCTGCCCAGGTGTCCCTATCCCATCTCCAGGTGTTTCCTCCTCACTCCAGGTGTGCCCAGCTCATTCCCAGCTGTTCTCCTCACCTGTCCAGGTGTTCCCATCTCCTCTCCAGGTGCCTCAAACCCATCCCCAGGTACCTCCAGTTCATCTCCAGGTGTGTCCATCCCACCCCCAGGTGTGTCTGTCCCATCCCCAGGTGTGACATTCCCATCTCCAGATGTGCCCCTCACCTCTCCAGATGTGCCCCTCACCTGCCCAGGTGTGCCCCTCACCTCTCCAGGTGTGCCACTGCCACTTTCAGGTGTGCCCCTCACCTGCCCAGATGTGCCCCTCACCTGTCCAGGTGTGCCCCTCACCTGCCCAGATGTGCCCCTCACCTGTCCAGGTGTGCCCACCTTGCTACTGGGGGACCTGGAGTCACCTGCGGGGCTCACCTGTCCCCTCTCACCTGAGGGGAATCCCTGGCCACTCCCACTCTCATCTGCCGATCTCACCTGTCCACTCCCACTCTCACCTGAGAGGTATCCCTGGCCACTCCCATCTGCCGAGCTCACCTGTCCACTCTCACCTGTTGGGCTCACCTGTCCACCCTCTGGGCTCACCTGTGCACTCTCAGGGCTCACCTGTCCACTCCCATTCTCACCTGCCGATATCACCTCTCCACTCCCAGAGCTCACCTGTCTACCCTCACCTGTTGGGCTCACCTGTCCACTCTCACCTGCAGAGCTCACCTGGCTATTCCCACTCCCACTCTCAGAGTCCACCTGGTCACTCTCAGGGCTCACCTGTCCACTCCCACTCTCACCTGCCGGGCTCACCTGTCCCCCCTCACCTGCGGGGCTCACCTGGTCACTCCCAGTGCTCACCTGTCCAATCCCCCTCTCACCTGCCGATCTCACCTGTCCACTCCCATTCTCACCTGCAGAGCTCACCTGTCCACTCTCAGAGTTCACCTGTCCTCTCTCAGCGCTCACCTGTCCCCTCTCAGAGCTCACCTGTCCACCCTCACCTGCTGGGCTCACCTGTCCACTCCCACTCTCATCTGCTGAGCTCACCTGGCCACTCTCACCTGCAGAGCTCACCTGTGCACTCCCAGCGCTCACCTGTCCACTCCCATTTTCACCTGTGGGGCTCACCTGTCCACTCCCAGCGCTCACCTGTCCACTCTCACCTGTGGGGCTCACCTGTCCACCCTCAGAGCTCACCTGTTCATCCTCAAGGCTCACCTGTCCACTCCCAGAGCTCACCTGTCCACTCTCACCTGCCGATCTCACCTGTCCACTCCCAGCGCTCACCTGTCCACTCCCAGCGCTCACCTGTCCACTCTCAGAGCTCACCTGTCCACCCTCACCTTTTGGGCTCACCTGGTCACTCTCACCTGTGGGGCTCACCTGGCTATTCCCACTCTCAGAGTTCACCTGGTCACTCTCAGAGTTCACCTGG
>NW_026626321.1:6208-7308 GCF_030028575.1 Malurus melanocephalus
GAGCTCACCTGGGCACACCTGGGGTCACCTGGGGACAGGGACACACCTGGGGTCACCTGGGGTCACACCTGGGGTCACCTGTGACCTCACCTGGGTGTAACAGCGCTTCACCTGAGCCTGGGGGAGACCCACCTGGGGACAGGGGACACACCTGGGGTCACCTGGGGTCACCTGGGGACACACCTGGGGTCACACCTGGGGTCACACCTGGGGTCACACCTGAGCCTCGGGGAGACCCACCTGGGGATGGGGGGGGACACCTGGGGTCACCTGTGAGCTCACCTGGGTGTCACAGCGCTTCACCTGAGCCTGGGGGAGACCCACCTGGGGACAGGGGACACACCTGGGGTCACCTGGGGTCACCTGGGGACACACCTGGGGTCACCTGGGGACACACCTGAGCCTCGGGGAGACCCACCTGGGGACAGGGGAGATACCTGGGATCAGTCATTGTCACCTGAGGACACTAAACATTGTCACCTGGGATCACCTGGGTCAGTCAGTGTCACCTGGGGTCACACCTGGGGTCACCTGTGAGCTCACCTGGGCGGCGCAGCGCTTCACCTGAGCCTCGGGGAGACCCACCTGGGGATGGGGGAGATACCTGGGGTCACCTGTGAGCTCACCTGGGGTCACCTGTGAGCTCACCTGGGGTCAGTCATTGTCACCTGGGGTCAGTCACTGTCACCTGGGGACACACCTGGGGTCAGCCTTTGTCACCTGGGGTCACCTGGGGTCAGTCATTGTCACCTGGGGTCAGTCATTGTCACCTAAGCACACTCAACATTGTCACCTGGGGTCACCTGTGAGCTCATGTGGGGTCACCTGGGGTCACCTGTGAGCTCACCTGGGGTCACAGCGCTTCACCTGAGCCTCGGGCAGACCCACCTGGGGATGGGGGGGGAAACACCTGCCCACACCTGTGCACACCTGTGCCACCCTCCCTGCACACCTGTCCGACCACACCTCCCCTCCTCCTTCTGTTACCTGTCCCTCACTCACCTGTCCACACCTGTCCCTCCCACACCTGTCCCTCTCATACCTGTCCCTCACCTGTCCCCCTCCTCCCACACCTGTCCCCACCCACCCCTCATCTGTCC
>NW_026626322.1:0-3320 GCF_030028575.1 Malurus melanocephalus
AAAATGGGTGTGTCCCGTTCAAATGGGCGTGTCCCCGTCGCCACGCCACGAGGAGGACAGCAGCGTCCAGGTGGGCGTGGTCAGTGAAAATGGGCGGGGCTCATTAATAAGGGGCGTGGCTAATTAAAAATGGGCGGGGCTCATTAAAGGGGGCGGGGCTCATTAAAAATGGGCAGGGCTAATCAGAAATGGGCGTGTCGCCACACCACGAGGAGGACACCAGCGTCCAGGTGGGCGGGGCTAATGAAAAATGGGCGGGGCTAAGTGAAAATGGGCGTGTCGCCACGCCACGAGGAGGACACCAGCGTCCAGGTGGGCGTGGTCAGTGAAAAGGGGCGGGGCTAACTAAAAATGGGCGTGTCGCCACGCCACGAGGAGGACACCAGCGTCCAGGTGGGCGGGGCTAATTAAACGGGGTGTGGTCATTGAAAAGGGGGCGGGGTTCATAAAATGGGCGTGTCGCATTTAAATGGGCGGGGTCATTAAAATGGGTGTGTCGCCGGCACCGTCGCCACGCCACGAGGAGGACACCAGCGTCCAGGTGGGTGGGGATAATTTAAAAGGGGCGGGGCTAATTAAAAATGGGCGGGGCTAATTAAAAATGGGCGTGTCCCATTGAAATGGGCGGGGCTCATTAAAGGGGGCGGGGTCATTGAAATGGGTGTGTCGCCGGCACCGTCGCCACGCCACGAGGAGGACAGCAGTGTCCAGGTGGGCGGGGCTAATGAAAAATGGGCGGGGCTAATTAAAAATGGGCGTGTTCCATTTAAATGGGCGGGGCTCATTAAATGGGGCGGGGCTCATTAAAAATGGGTGTGTCCCGCTAAAATGGGCGTGTCCCCGGCGCCGTCGCCACGCCACGAGGAGGACACCAGCGTCCAGGTGGGCGTGGTCACTAAAGGGGGCGGGGCTAATTAAAATGGGTGGGGCTAATTGAAAATGGGCGGGGCTCATTAAAGGGGGCGGGGCTCATTAAAAATGGGTGTGTCCCACCCAAAAACGGGGACGTCCCTGGCGCCGTCGCCACGCCACGAGGAGGACAGCAGCGTCCAGGTGGGCGGGGCTAATTAAAGGGGGTGTGGTCATTGAAAAGGGGGCGTGGATAATTAAAATGGGTGGGGCTCATTAAACGGGGTGGGGCTAATTAAGAATGGGCGTGTCCCCGGTGCCGTCGCCACGCCACGAGGAGGACAGCAGCGTCCAGGTGGGCGTGGTCATTGAAAAGGGGCGGGGCTAATTAAAAATGGGTGTGTCCCTGGCACTGGTGCCACGCCACGAGGAGGACACCAGCGTCCAGGTGGGCGGGGCTAATTAAAGGGGGTGTGGTCATTAAAAAGGGGGCGGGGATAATTAAAAATGGGCGTGTTCCATTTAAATGGGCATGGCTAATTAAAATGGGCGTGGCTAATTAAAAATGGGCGGGGCTCATTAAAATGGGCATGTCGCCACACCACGAGGAGGACAGCAGTGTCCAGGTGGGCGTGGTCAGTGAAAAGGGGCGGGGCTAATTAAAAAGGGGTGGGGTTAATTAAAAATGGGTGGGGCTCATTTAAAAAGGGGCGTGTCTCATTAAAGGGGGCGTGTCCCACCAGAAAAGGGGCGTGTCCCATTACAATGGGCGTGTCCCTGGCCCCGCCCCCGCAGAAGCGGCGCTTGAACCGGCAGGTGAAGCGCAAGAAGTGCACGGACATTAATGGGTGGGGCTAATTAAAATGGGTGTGTCCTATTAAAAGGGGCGTGTCCCATTAAAGGGGGCGTGTCCCTGGCCCCGCCCCCTCAGAAGCAGCTCTTGAACCGGCAGGTGAAGCGCAAGAAGTACACGGAGGATTTAGACACTAGTGGGCGGAGCTAATTAAAACGGGTGGGGCTAATTAAAGGGGGCGTGTCCTAGATGGGTGTGGCTTATTTAAATGGGCGTGTCCCATTAAAATGGGCGTGTCCCTGACCCCGCCCCCCGCAGAAGCGGCGCTCGAACCGGCAGGTGAAGCGCAAGAAGTACACGGAGGATCTGGACACTAATGGGCGGAGCTAATTAAAATGGGTGGGGCTAATTAAAGGGGGCGTGTCCCCGATGGGTGTGGCTCATTAAAAGGGGCGTGTCCCATTAAAATGGGCGTGTCCCTGGCCCCGCCCCCCGCAGAAGCGGCGCTCGAACCGGCAGGTGAAGCGCAAGAAGTACACGGAGGATTTGGNNNNTAATGGGCGGAGCTAATTAAAATGGGTGGGGCTAATTAAAAGGGGCGTGTCCCAAATGGGTGTGGCTAATTAAAATGGGCGTGTCCCTGGCCCCGCCCTCCCGCAGAAGCGGCGCTCGAACCGGCAGGTGAAGCGCAAGAAGTACACGGAGGATTTGGACATTAATGGGCGGGGCTAATTAAAATGGGTGGAGCTAATTAAAGTGGGCGCTCATTAAAATGGGTGTGGCTCATTAAAGGGGGCGTGGCTCATTAAAATGGGCGTGTCCCTGGCCCCGCCCCCGCAGAAGCGGCGCTCGAACCGGCAGGTGAAGCGCAAGAAGTACACGGACATTAATGGGCGGAGCTAATTAAAATGGGTGGGGCTAACCAAAGGGGGCGTGGCTTATTAAAATGGGCGTGTCCCTGGCCCCGCCCCCCGCAGAAGCGGCGCTCGAACCGGCAGGTGAAGCGCAAGAAGTACACGGACATTAATGGGCGGGGCTCATTAAAGGGGGCGGGGCTGACTAAAAGGGGCGTGTCCCACAACAAAAGGGGCGTGTCCCATTAAAATGGGCGTGTCCCTGGCCCCACCCCCCGCAGAAGCGGCGCTCGAACCGGCAGGTGAAGGGAAGAAGTGCATGGAGGATTTGTACATTAGTGGGTGGGGCTAATCAAAGGGGGCGTGTCCCCGATGGGTGTGGCTCATTAAAGGGGGCGTGTCCCATTAAAATGGGCGTGTCCCTGGCCCCGCCCCCGCAGAAGCGGCGCTCGAACCGGCAGGTGAAGCGCAAGAAGTGCACGGAGGATTTGGACATTAGTGGGCGGGGCTAATCAAAGGGGGCGTGTCCCAGATGGGTGTGGCTTATTAAAGTGGGCGTGTCTCATTACAATGGGCGTGTCCCTGGCCCCGCCCCTGCAGAAGCGGCGCTCGAACCGGCAGGTGAAGCGCAAGAAGTACACGGAGGATTTGGACATTAATGGGCGGGGCTAATTAAAGGGGGGCGTGGCTAATTAAAAGGGGCGTGTCCTAAATGGGTGTGGCTTATTAAAATGGGCGTGTCCCGTTAAAATGGGCGTGTCCCTGGCCCCGCCCCCCGCAGAAGCGGCGCTCGAACCGGCAGGTGAAGCGCAAGAAGTACACGG
>NW_026626322.1:4305-6507 GCF_030028575.1 Malurus melanocephalus
GTTTTCATTATTTTCATTTTTTTATTGTTTTTGTGGTTATTTTTGTGATTTTCGTCTCTGTTTTTTCCATTATTTTTATGTTTATTTTCATCATTTTCTTCCCCACTGTTTTCGTTGTTTTCATTCTGATCTTCCTCATCATCTTCATCATCTTCATCATCTTCATCCTTATTGATTCCATCATTTTCACACTCATCTTCATCATCTTCATCTCTGTTTTTTTCCATTATTTTTATGTTTATTTTCATCATTTTTCTTCCCACTGTTTTCACTGTTTTCATCCTGATCTTCCTCATCATCATCATCATCATCATCATCATCATTATTTCCATTGTTTTTATTGTGTTTGTGGTCATCTTCATCATCTTCGTCATCTTCGTCTCTGTTTTTTTCCATTATTTTTATGTTTATTTTTATTATTTTTCTCCCCACTGTTTTCGCTGTTTTCATCCTGATCTTCATCATCATCATCATCATCATCATCATCGTTTTCATTATTTCCGTTTTTTTTATTGTGTTCGTGGTCATCTTCATCATCTTCGTCATCTTCATCTCTGTTTTTTCTATTATTTTTATGGTTTTTTTCATCATTTTTTTCCCCACTGTTTTCGCTGTTTTCATCCTGATCTTCCTCATCATCATCATCATCATGGTTTTCATTATTTCCGTTTTTTTTATTGTATTCATGGTCATCTTCATCATCTTCATCTTCATTAGTTCCGTTGTTTTCTTGTTCATCTTCATCATCTTCATCTCCATTTTTTCCATTGTTTTCGCCCTCATCTTCATCATCTTCATCTCCACCGTTTCCACTGTTTTCATCCTGATCTTCATCATCTTCATCATCTCCGTTCTTTCCGTTGTTTTCATCATCTTCATCATCTTCATCCCTGTTCTTTCCATTGTTTTCACTCTCATCTTCATCATTCTCCTCCCCACTGTTTCCACTGTTTTCATTCTCATCTTCATCATCTTCATCATCTTCATCCTCATTGATTCCATCGTTTTCACCCTCATCTTCATCATCACTGCTGCCCTCCATGCAGTTCTTTGTGGTGGGTGACCTTCCTCATCTTCATCATCTTCATCATTGTTATTTGTCTTGGTTTTGTTGTGTTTGTGGTCATCTTCATCATCTTCATCATCACTGCTGCCCTCCATGCAGTTCTTCGTGGTGAGTCATCTTCATCTTCATCCTCATCTTCATCATCTTCATTTTCGTTATTTCTGGTTTTTTATTGTTTTTGTGGTCATCTTCATCATCTTCATCCCCGTTTTTTCTGTTGTTTTCATCTTTGTTTTGGTCATCTTCATCCCCTCTGTTTCCACTGTTTTATCCTGATCTTCATCATTTTCATTATCTTCATCATCTTCATCATCTTCATCATCATTATTTCCGTTGCTTTTATTGTGTTTGTGGTCATCTTCATCCCCGTTTTTTCCGTTGTTTTAATCTTTGGTTTGGTCATCTTCATTTTCATTGTTTTCGTTCTTTTCATCCTCATCATCATCATTTTTCATCATTTTCATTCTTTCTATTGTTTTCATCATCTTTATCATCTTCATCCCCGTTCTTTCTCTTGTTTTCATCCTTACCTTCATCATTTTTATCTCCATTGTTTTCGGTGTTTGCATGCTCATCTTCATCATCTTCATCATCTTCATCATCTTCATCCTCATTGATTCCATCGTTTTCGCCCCCATCTTCATCATCACTGCTGCCCTCCATGCAGTTCTTTGTGGTGGGTCACCTTCCTCTTCATCTTCATCATCTTCATCATCGTTTTCGTTATTTCTGGTTTTTTTATTGTGTTTGGGGTAATTTTCGTCATCTTCGTCTCTGTTTTTTTCCATTATTTTTATGTTTGTTTTCATCATTTTCCTCCCCACTGTTTTCGCTGTTTTTATTCTGATCTTTCTCATCATCTTCATCATCTTCATCATCTTCATCATCTTCATCATCATCGTTTTCATTGTTTTCATTTTTTTATTGTGTTTTTGGTCATTTTTGTCATTTTCGTCTCTGTTTTTTTCCATTATTTTTATGGTTTTTTTCATCATTTTTTTTCCCACTGTTTTCGCTGTTTTCATCCTGATCTTCATCATCATCATCATCATCATCTTTTTTATTATTTCTGGTTTTTTTATTGTGTTTGTGGTCACCTTCGTCATCTTCATCATCTTCATCGTCTCCGTCATCTT
>NW_026626323.1:0-1938 GCF_030028575.1 Malurus melanocephalus
CTATGACATCAGCGGTGACGTCATCCCCGGGCGCAAAGGAAGTGACGTCACCCTCGGTCGTGACGTCACCAGCTGGGGGAGGGGAGGGGCTGCCCCGCCCCTCTGTGACGTCATCGCCCTCCCCGGCCGCGGTGACATCAGCGGCGATGACGTCATAGGCGATGATGTCATCATCGGGGGGCTCCTCCTCCTCAGGGGGCGGGGCCACCACGGTGATGGTGATGCCACCGGCGCGGCAGGGGACACCGATGGCACCGATGTCCCCGATGTCCCCGATGTCCCCAGTGTCACCAAGGACAGGGACAGCGATGTCCCCAGTGTCACCAATGTCCCCCGGGGTGGTGACGGTGATGTCACCGAGGGACCCGGTGTCCCCAAGGACAGGGACAGCGATGTCACTGATGTCCCCTGGGGTGGTGACAGCGATGTCCCCAATGTCCCTTTTCCCAATGTCCCCAATGATGTCCCCACTGTCCCTGTCCTCGGGGGTTGGGACACTCCTGTCCCCAATGTCCCCGATGTCCCCTGGGGTGGTGACACCCCTGTCCCTGCTGTCCCTGTCCCCCCTAACCAGGATGTCCCCAATGTCCCTGCTGTCCCTGTCCCCGCTGTCCCCAATGTCCCCAGTGACCGGGATGTCCCCAATGTCCCCCAGAGCGGTGACATCGCTGTCCCCGATGTCCTCGACCAGCACGGTGGGGATGGCGCTGTCCCCAATGTCCCCAACGTCCCCTCTGTCCCTGATGTCCCTCGGGGTGGTGACATCGCTGTCCCCACTGTCCCTGTCCCCGCTGTCCCTGTCCCCAACGTCCCCTGGAACTGGGACATTCCTGTCCCCAATGTCCCTGTCTGCACTGTCCCTGTCCCCGATGTCCCAAATGTCCTTCAGGACGGTGACAGCACTGTCCCCACTGTCCCTGTCCCCAGTGATGTCCCTGTCCCCACTGTCCCCTGGGACTGGGACATTCTTGTCACCGCCATCCCTGTCCCCACTGTCCCTGTCCCCCGTGTCCCCAGTGTCCCTCAGGACGGTGACACTCCTGTCCCCAATGTCCCCAAGGTTGGGGACACTCCTGTCCCCGATGTCCCTGTCCCCAATGTCCCCAATGTCCCTCAGGATGGTGACAGCGCTGTCCCCTCTGTCCCCATCACAGGGGATGGGGACACGGCCCTGTCCTGCCTCGCCGGTGATCCCAATGTCCCCAATGTCCCCAAGGTTTGGGACACTCCTGTCCCCAATGTCCCCAATGTCCCCAATGTCCCCAAGGCTTGGGACACTCCTGTCCCCAATGTCCCCAATGATGTCCCCAACCCCCCTGATGTCCTTCACATTCCCGATGTCCCCAATGTCCGCAAAATCCTTGGGAACCTCGATGTCCCCGATGATGTCCCCGATGATGTCACCGCTGTCCTTGATGTCCCCAACATTCCCAATGTCCTTGATGTCTCCAAGGTCCCCGATGTTTTGAATGTCCCCAATGTCCCCAACGTCCTTGATGTCCCTGATGTCCCCAGAATCCTTGGGAACCTCGATGTCCCCAATGTCCCCAATGCTCTTGATGTCCCCAATGTCCTTGATGTCCCCAATGTCCCCAGAATCCTTGGGAACCTCGCTGTCCTCGCCGCTGTTCCCGATGTCCCCGCCGATGTCCCCAACGATGTCCCCAACGATGTCCCCAGCGATGTCCCCGCTGTCCTCGTCCGGCGGCGCGGCGGTGACAGTGATGGTGATGCCACCGGCCCAGGGGGTGACGGTGACAATGTCACCCCCGATGTCACCGCCGATGTCACCCCCGATGTCACCGCCGGTGCCACCCCCGATGTCACCGCCGGTGCCACCCCCGATGTCACCCCCGATGTCACCGCCGATGTCACCCCCGATGTCACCCCCGATGTCACCGCCGATGTCACCCCCGATGTCACCGCCGGTGCCACCCC
>NW_026626323.1:3209-6900 GCF_030028575.1 Malurus melanocephalus
ATTTGGGGGACATTTGGGGACACAGAGGTGGCAAAGGTGACACCAAGGTGACAAAAGTGACACAAGGGACACACGGGGGTGACACAGAGGTGACACAGGTGACAAAAATGACACAGAGATGACACAAAGGTGACACAGGTGACACAGACGGGGGTGTCCCAATACCTGAGGTGGCCGCAGGTGACACAGAGGTGACACAAAGGTGACACAGAGATGACACAGAGGTGGCACAGAGGTGACAAAGGTGACAAAGGTGACAAAAATGACACACAGGTGACACAGAGGTGACACAAACGGGGGTGTCCCGTTACCTGAGGTGGCCGCAGGTGACACAGGTGACACCCGGGTTTGGGGGTCCCGGCGCCGCTCCAGGGGGTCCCGGCGATGTCACCGCATCCCGGGGACAGCGATGTCACCGAGGGGGGAGGGGACACCGGGACGGGGGGAGGGGCTCGAGATCGGGGTCCTTGACCCCAATTTTGGGGTTTCTGACCCAAATTTTGGGGTTTCTGACCCAAATTTTGGGGTCTCTCAGCCCGAATTTGGGGTCCTGGGGCTGAATTTGGGGTTCTTGACCCGAATTTTGGGGTCTTGACCCAGATTTTGGGTCTCAAATCCCCAATTTGGGGTCTCAAATCCCAATTTTGGGTCTCAAATCCCAATTTTGGGTCTCAAATCCTCAATTTTGGGGTCTAAAATCCCCAATTTTGGGTCTCAAATCCCAATTTTGGGTCTAAAATCCCAATTTTGGGGTCTCAAATCCCAATTTTGGGTCTCAAATCCCCAATTTTGGGTCTCAAATCCCCAATTTTGGGGTCTCAAATCCTCAATTTTGGGTCTCAAATCCCCAATTTTGGGGTCTCAAATCCCCAATTTTGAGGTCTCAAATCCCCATTTTGGGGTCTCAAATCCTCAATTTTGGGGTCTCAAATCCCAATTTTGGGTCTCAAATCCTCAATTTTGGGTCTCAAATCCCAATTTTGGGTCTCAAATCCCAATTTTGGGTCTAAAATCCCAATTTTGGAGTCTCAAATCCCAATTTTGGGTCTCAAATCCCAATTTTGGGGTCTCAAATCCCCAATTTTAGGGTCTCAAATCCCAATTTTGGGTCTCAAATCCCCAATTTTGGGTCTCAAATCCCAATTTTGGGTCTCAAATCCCCAATTTTGGGTCTCAAATCCCCAATTTTGGGGTCTCTGACCCAAATTTTGGGGTTTTTAAGTCCAAATTTTGGGGTCCCTCAGCCCGAATTTGGGGTCCCGGTGCCCAATTTTGGGGTCTCTGAGTTGAATTTTGGGTCTCAAAGTCCAAATTTAGGGTCTCAAAGTCCAAATTTTGGGGTTTTTTGGGGGGTCCCGGCAGCTCCGGCTCCGTCTGGGGATCGTGGAGTGGAGGGGGCGTGGCCTGGGATAGCCCCGCCCCCTTTAAACCCCGCCCCTTCTTTAAACCCCGCCCCTTTTCCCAACCCCCACTCCCTCCCCTCATTAACACTCTTTATCCCATTAATTCTGATTAATTAAATATTTTTGGACTCCCATTAACTCTTTTTACCCCATTAATTTTATTTAATTAAATATTTTTGGGCCCTCATTACCGATCTTTACCCCAGGGGAAAATTCTAATTAATTAAATATTTTTGGCTCTTATTAACACTCTTTATTCCCATTAATTTTAATCAATTAAATATTCTCGAACTTTCATTAATGCTCTTTACCCCATTAATCCTAATTAATTAAGTATTTTTGGCCCCTCATTAACGCTCTTTATTCCCATTAATTTTAATCAATTAAATATTTCTGGACCCACATTAATGCTCTTCACCCCATTATTTCTAATTAATTAAATATTTTGAGCCTTCATTAACGCTTTTTACCCCATTAATTCCAATTAATTAAATATTTTTGGATCCTCATTAACACTCTTTATTCCCATTAATTCTAATTAATTAAATATTTCTGGCCCCTCATTAACGCTCTTCACCCCCTTAATTCTAATCAATTAAATATTCTTGGGCCCTCATTACCGATCTTTACCCCATCAATTTTAATTAATTATTTTTGGACCATCATTAACTCTTTTTACCCCATTAATTCTAATTAATTAAATATTTTTGGACCCTCATTAACACTCTTTACCCCATCAATTCTAATTAATTAAATATTTTTGAACCCTCATTAACGCTATTTACCCCATTAATTCTAATTAATTAAATATTTTGAGCCTTCATTAACGCTTTTTGTCCCATTAATTTTAATCAATTAAATATTTCTGGCCCCTCATTACCGATCTTTACCCCATCAATTCTAATCAATTAACTATCTTTGGACCCTCATTAATGATCTTTACCTCATTAATTCCAATTAATTAAATATTTTTTGCCCCTCATTAAAGCTTTTTACCCCATTAATTCTAATCAATTAAATACTTTTGGGCTTCCCATTAATTTTAATTAATTAAATATCTTTGAACCCTCATTACCGATCTTTACCCCACCAATTCTAATTAAATAAATATTTTTCGCCCCCCATGAACGCTCTTCACCCCATTAATTATTAATTAATGAACTATTTTTATTAATCCGTGGTTGTCTCCAGGGCGTGCAGGGCGCGCTCCAGCCGGGCCCGCTCCGCTYGCAGCGCCTCCTCCTGGACACCAAGGGTTAATTCACAAACATTAACAACCGGGACAGCGTTAATTAGGGCATGGTGATAATTAGGGCTGGTTAATGAGGGTGAGGTGGTAATTAGGGATTAATTAACCTGGGGTTGGTTCCTGAGGCGCCGCTCGAGGGTCCCGAGACGGGAAAGGAGATGGGAACGGGCGGAGCTGGGATCGACCACGCCCTGGGGGAATTAAAAATGAAAATAAAAATGAAAATAAAAATGAAAATAAAAATAAAAAGAAAATAAAAATGAAAATGAAAATAAAAATAAAAATGAAAAATGAGGGAAAAATGGGGGAAATTGGGGATCCTGAAATGCAACTGGGTGGAGCTGGGATCAACCACGCCCTGGGGGAATAAAAATAAAAATAAAAATGAAAATAAAAATAAAATAAAAATAAAAATAAAAATGGGACCGGGCAGAGCTGGGATCGACCACGCCCTGGGGGAATAAAAATAAAAATAAAAATTAAAATGAAAATAAAAATGAAAATAAAAATAAAAATAAAAATGAAAATGAAAATAAAAATAAAAATGACAATGAAAATAAAAATAAAATAAAATAAAAATGAGGGAAATTGGGGATCTTAAAATGGGACCGGGCGGGGCCGGGATCAACCACGCCCTGGGGGAATAAAAATAAAAATAAAAATTAAAATGAAAATGAAAATGAGGGAAATTTGGGGTCCTGAAATGGAACTGTGGCAAATTGGGGACCAAAAAATGGAACTGAGGGGACTGAAAATGGGAACGGGGCAGGGCCGGGATCCACCACGCCCTGAGGGGAAAATGGGAATAAAAATGGAAAGATGAGGGAAATTGGGGATTCTGAAATGAAAATGAGGGGAATTGGGGATCCCAAAATGGCACCGGGGGACTTTGGGGACCCCAAAAATTCCCCCAGAGATGCCCACTATCCCACAATGCCCCTGGAAACCCCCACTATCCCACAATGCCCCGGGTCTCCCATGTCCCCCACTATCCCACAATGCCCCGGGTCTCCCCCACAATCCCACAATGCTCTGGGTC
>NW_026626324.1:0-1471 GCF_030028575.1 Malurus melanocephalus
AGAGAAATCCCCTCGGAGCTCCGAGCCCCGCTGGCACTGCCCAGAGAGAAATCCCCTCGGAGCTCCGAGCCCCGCTGGCACTGCCCGGAGACAAATCCTCGGAGCTCCGAGCCCCGCTGGCACTGCCCGGAGAGGAATCCCCTCGGAGCTCCGAGCCCCGCTGGCACTGCCCGGAGAGGAATCCCCTCGGAGCTCCGAGCCGCGCTGGCGCTGCTCAAAGAGAAATCCCCTCGGAGCTCCGAGCCCCGCTGGCACTGCCCAGAGAGAAATCTCGGAGCTCCGAGCCCCGCCGGCACTGCCCGGAGAGAAATTCTCGGAGCTCCGAGCCCCGCTGGCACTGCCCTGAGAGAAATCCCCTCGGAGCTCCGAGCCCCGCTGGCACAGCCCAGAGACAAATCCTCGGAGCTCCGAGCTCCGCTGGCACTGCCCTGAGAGAAATCCCCTCGGAGCTCCGAGCCCCGCTGGCACTGCTCAAAGAGAGAAATCCTCTCGGAGCTCCGAGCCCCGCTGGCACTGCCCGGAGAGAAATCTCGGAGCTCTGAGCCCCGCTGGCACTGCCCAGAGACAAATCCTCGGAGCTCCGAGCCCCGCTGGCACTGCCCAGAGACAAATCCTCGGAGCTCCGAGCCCCGCTGGCACTGCCCGGGGAGAAATCCCCTCGGAGCTCCGAGCCCCGCTGGCACTGAAGAAGGAAAGGATCCGCCATCCCCTCCAGCCGTTAAACAGCCCAAATCCAGCCCGCCCATCCCAGCTCGACAGAGGAATCTGAAGTTGTGAACCATCCTATTCCATCCCATAAATCCCACTCCATAAATCCCATCCTATGGATCTCATCCTATGGATCCCATCCCATCCCGGGGATCCCATCCCATAAATCCCACCCCATTCCATAAATCCCACACCATCCCATAAATCCCACCGCATCCCATAAATTCCATTCCATAAATCACATCCTATGGATCCGATCCCATTTATCCCATCCCATCCCATCCCATCCCATCCCATAAATCCCATCCCATTTATCCCACCCCATCCCATAAATCCCATTCCATGAATCCCATCCCATTTATCCCATCCCATCCCATAAATCCCACACCATCCAATAAATCCCATCCAATAAATCCCATCCCATGGATCCCATCCCATCCCATTTATCCCATCCCAATTACCCTATCCCATTTATCCCATCCCATAAATCCCATCCTACGGATCCCACCTCATCCTATGGATCCCATCCCATCCTATGGATCCCATCCCGGGGATCCCATCCCATCCCATCCCGTATATCCCATCCCATAAATCCCATCCCATAAATCCCACACCATCCCATAAATCCCATCCCATAAATCCCATCCCATAAATCCCACACCATCCCATAAATCCCATCCCATAAATCCCATCCCATAAATCCCATCCCATCTTTTCCTTGCTCTTTGCCCGCTATTTCCCCCTTCCCCCCGTCCCCAAAACC
>NW_026626324.1:3421-7443 GCF_030028575.1 Malurus melanocephalus
GGGGTCTGGCTTAGTCTCGAATTAAGGGTGGGGGTCTGACACAGCCCCGAATTAAGGGTTGGGGTCTGGCTTAGTCTCGAATTAAGGGTGGGGGTCTGACACAGCCCCGAATTAAGGGTTGGGGTCTGCCTTGTTGAATTCACACGATCACAAAGCTGAAGAGGGTCTGACTTAGTCCCGAATTAAGGGTTGGGGTCTGCCTTTGTTAAATTCACATCACAAAGATTAAGGGGTCTGGTTTAGTCCCGAATTAAGGGTTCGGGTCTGCCCTTGCTGAATTCACATCACAAAGCTGAAGCGGGTCTGGCTTAGTCCCGAATTAAGGGTTGGGGTCTGGCACAGCCCGAATTAAGGGTTGGGGTCTGCCCTTGTTAAATTCACACAATCATAAAGCTGAAGGGGGTCGGGTTAGTCCCGAATTAAGGGTTGGGGTCTGGCTTAGTCCCGAATTAAGGATTGGGGTCTGTCTTAGTCCCGAATTACGGGTTGGGGTCTGGCTTAGTCCCGAATTAAGGGTTGGGGTCTGTCTTAGTCCCGAATTACGGGTTGGGGTCTGGCTTAGTCCCGAATTAAGGGTTGGGGTCTCCCCTTGTTAAATTCACACAATCATAAAGCTGAAGCGGGTCTGGCTTAGTCCCAAATTAAGGGTTGGGGTCTGCCTTGGTTAAATTCACAAAGCTGAAGCGGGTCTGGCTTAGTCCCGAATTAAGGGTTGGGGTCTGGTTTAGTCCCGAATTAAGGGTTGGGGTCTGCCCTTGTTGAATTCACAAAATCACAAAGCTGAAGGGGTCTGGCTTAGTCGCGAATTAAGGGTTGGGGTCTGGCACAGCCCGAATTAAGGGTTGGGGTCTGCCCTTGTTAAATTCACACGATCACAAAGCTGAAGGGGTCTGACTTAGTCCCGAATTACGGGTTGGGGTCTGGCACAGCCCGAATTAAGGGTTGGGATCTGCCTTGTTGAATTCACAAGATCATAAAACTGAAGGGGGTCTAGCAGATCCCAGAATTAAGGGTTGGGGCCTGCCTTAGTCCCGAATTAAGGGTTGGGGTCTGGCTTAGTCCCGAATTAAGGGTTGGGGTCTGCCCTTGTTAAATTCACACAATCATAAAGCTGAAGCGGGTCTGGCTTAGTCCCGAATTAAGGGTTGGGGTCTGTCCTTGTTAAATTCACACGATCACAAAGCTGAAGCGGGTCTGGTTTAGTCCCGAATTAAAGCATCGCCGATTTGAGAACAGCGACATTTCCCGCTCAGATCGGGCGATTCGGAGACCACAGAGGAGATTTTTTTTTTCTCCCTTCTCCAAATCCCACAGCGGCATCGTGTGGTGTTTGCTGAGCTCTGACAGCGCCCGGGAAAAAAAAATCCGAGCGGTTTTTATTTTATTCCATCCGTTCGGGTGGGCGTGGTTTAGGGCCGGGATTCCTTCCAGGATCGCGGTTTTTGGGGTCGGGAAGAAGGAAGGGGGAGGAATGAGGGAATCGCGGGATTGTGGGGGTTTTTTTGGGGCTGAAAAAGGAAAAGGAATTTCAGCACGGAGCGATTGAAGCGCCGCACGGGGCCGCTCTGGGCTTCGGTGAGGGATTAGGATTTTGTTGGGATTATTGTTGGGATTATCTTTAGGGTCAGAGTTCAGTTTAAGTGTTTGGTTACGGTTATGGTTATGGTCAGAGATTTGGTTTGCTTTTGATTTGGTTTTTATATTTTAGTTTCAGTTCAGTTATTAGTTTCGATTTGGATTAGGATATAATGATAGGGGTTTTGTTAGGATTATCTTTAGGTTTATCTTTAGGGTCAGAGTTCAGGTTAAGTGTTTGGTTATGATCAGGGATTGAGTTTGCTTTTGATTTGGTTTTTACATTCTGATTTTAGTTTGGTTATTAGTTTGGGTTTGTATTAGGATATAATGATAGGGGTTTTGTTAGGATTATCTTTAGGTTTATCTTTAGGGTCAGAGTTCAGTTTAAGTGTTTGGTTATAGTCATTGTTATAGTCAGGGATTGGGTTTGCTTTTGATTTGGTTTTTGAATTTTAGCTTTAGTATTATTAGTTTGGGTTTAGATTGGGATATAGGGTTATGGATTTTGTTAGGATTATTGTTGGGTTTATCTTTAGGGACAGAGTTTGGCTTAAATGTTTGGTTATGGTTATGGTCAGGGATTGGGTTTGCTTTTGATTTTGTTTTTATATTTTAGTTTTAGTTTGGTTATTAGTTTCGATTTGGATTAGGATATAATGATAGGGATTTTGTTGGGATTATCTTTAGGGTTAACTTTAGGGTCAGAGTTCAGTTTAAGTGTTTGCTTACAGTTATGGTCAGGGATTGAGTTTGCTTTTGATTTGGTTTTTGAATTTTAGCTTTAATATTGTTGGTTTAGGTTTGGATTGGAATATTCAGTTATGGATTTTGTTAGGATTATCGTTGGGTTTATCTTTAGGGTCAGAGTTCAGTTTAAGTGTTTGGTTATGGTTATGGTCAGGGATTGGGTTTGCTTTTGATTTGGTTTTTATATTTTAGTTTTAGTTTGGTTATTAGTTTCGATTTGGATTAGGATATTCAGTTATGGATTTTGTTAGGATTATCTTTAGGTTTATCTTTAGGGTCAGAGCTCAGGTTAAGTGTTTGGTTATGGTTATTATTATAGCCAGGGATTGGGTTTGCCTTTGATTTGGCTTTAATGTTTTAGCTTCAGGGTCATGGGTTTGGGTTTTTATTAGGATATAGAGTTATGGATTTTGTTAGGATTATCATTGGGTTTATCTTTAGGGTTAGAGTTCAGTTTAAGTGTTTGGTTATGGTTATAGTCAGGGATTAGGTTTGTTTTTGATTTGGTTTTTACATTCTGGCTTTAGTATTATTAGTTTGGGTTTGGATTAGGATATAGAGTTATGGATTTTGTTGGGATTATCTTTAGGTTTATCTTTAGGGTCAGAGTTCAGGTTAAGTGTTTGGTTACCGTTATGGTTATAGTCAGGGATTGGGTTTGCTTTTGATTTGTTTTTTGAATTTTAGCTTTAATATTGTTGGTTTAGGTTTGGATTGGGATATAGGGTTATGGATTTTGTTAGGATTATCACTGGGTTTAACTTTAGGGTCAGAGTTCAGTTTAAGTGTTTGGTTATAGATATGGTTATAATCAGGGATTGGGTTTGCTTTTGATTTGGTTTTTATATTTTAGTTTTAGTTCAGTTATTAGTTTCAATTTGGATTAGGATATAATGATAGGGGTTTTGTTAGGATTATCTTTAGGCTTATCTTTAGGGTCAGAGTTGGGCTTAAATGTTTGGTTATGGTTATAGTTATAGTTATGGTTTGGGATTGGGATTGGGATCTTTCAGGTGTAGATCAGGTTTTAGGGTTAGAGTTTTGGGTTTGTTTTCAGGGTATTAAGCTCTTGTTGATACTGTCAGCTTTTTTCTCAGTGCAATCCTTGGATGAATCAAATTTTGAAGCTGATATTTCTTTTTTTTTTTGCTGCTCCATGAGCAGAAAAATTTCTACTCCACAGAAATTAAATCCCCTCTTCCCAATTTTTCAGGTGCAAATGAGGGCTTAGGATTAGAGTTTTAGGTTTATTTTCTTGATAATAAGATCTTGTTTGAACTGTCACTTTTTTCTCAGTGCAATCCTTGAATGAACCAAATTTTGGAGCCGATATTTAATTTTTTTTGCTGCTCCTTTTCCACAGAAATTAAATCCCCTATTCCCAATTTTCCAGTCACAAATGCAGAATTTCCTGCCGTACCAAAAACCCATCAAACCCTTTTCCTTCTGCCCCACCTGAGCACCCCTCACCCCCCAGCCCCGTTCTTACATAACATTCTCGGGGTTCCATCAGCAGATTACAGCCCTGGGCTCCCAGCGTGACCCCTTAAGCCCTAAATCTGCTCGTGGTTGTCCCCGAGATCAGGCAGAGGCAGAGGGTGACAGGAGATGTCACAGCCGGGTGACAGCGCCGCGGGCAGAGAGGGGCAGTCGGGGTTGGGGTTCAGAATTGGGATTTTCGGGTTCAGAATTGGGAT
>NW_026626325.1:0-2220 GCF_030028575.1 Malurus melanocephalus
CTGGGCGTTCTGGATCCTCAGACGCCTCATTCCAGTGCTCCAGTCATAGGAGCCATCCCACCGTGGCTCCGTGGTGATGCCAAGGGTGTCACAGCCATGGAGGCACGAGCACTGGAATGAGCTCTGGAACGCTCTGCCCTTCCTCCTGATTGCTGCCATCACCGTGTGTGTTTGTGCCCAGGCCCCTGAGCCAGGCCCTGCAGGAAGCCGATGCGCTGCTGGAGGGTCTGGAATTGTCCCCGGCCTCCATCACAGCTGTTGGCTTCCGACTGGCAGGCTTGGCATGGAGAGGTGCCCTGCCCCAACTCACCGGGTTTAAAGGGCCCTCCACAGCTCTGGCAAGGCTCCAGCCGAAGATCCTGTTTCCCTTCCTTGTGACATGGACGTGACGAGCAAACCGGATGTGACGAAGAAGTCAGGGTTCTGGTCTGAGTGGCCAAACCCTGACTATGGCAGTGACATTTTCTTCAGTATGGACAGGACGATCGTGGGCACCCTCAGTCATATTGCAGTTGCCACCAAGTTGGGTGGCCATGTCCATCTGCTGCAGGGCCCCAAGGCTTATGACTGAGGTGCCATTTTAGCTGCTGCCTCAATAATTTGAGGAAGCAGAGCTAGGAGAATTAATAGATAAAGTGCATAGGGTAAAGTAGGGGTAGATGTTAGTTGAGTTTCCTCCTAGATTTTAAGATGATAGTATTAAGGTTCGATAAGATGCTTTTATTGAAATAAATTTTCTGAATTGATAAACCAGAAGTTTTTGTTGTTTTCATTGGGCTTCAAATCCTCCCTAAGCAAAYASAAAGTGACAGAAGARCAGTGGTGAATTTTAAGCTGTTCAACCATTTTTTCCCCACATATTTTTGGTCTTTGCTTTTCACTTTTTTTTAGAAATACTTAAGTTTCTTTTTTACTGCTCCTGTATATTGGTAACTTAGGTCCCTAGATTATTAATGAAAGGATGTGTCACAATGTAGTGCCACTGTAGTGGCATCCGACTGGCAGGCTTGGCATGGAGAGGTGCCCTGCCCCACCCCACCGGGTTAAAAGGGCCCTCCACAGCTCTGGCATGGCTCCAGCCAAAGACCCCGCATTCCGTCTTTCTCAAGAGGATGTGGTCAGAAACCAGACGTGACAAAGTGAGTCAGAGTTCTGGTCTGAGTGGCCAAACTCTGACTATGGCAGTGACACTTATCAGCAGTCGGACAAGACAATTGCGGGCACCCTCAGTCATGTTACAGACGCCACCAAATTGGGTGGCCATCTCCATCTGACTGAGGTGCCATTTTAGCTGCTTCTGGACGACGGGGCTCCCGGTCACACAGACACCAATATGATGAGCATGATCCGTTTATTTCTGATACAAGCTTCTTTTTATCTATTATCATAAGCCAGCCTCTCTATATGATTAGTAATGCCTTTCCATATGATTAGTAATTATTCATTGGTTAATTTAACAGTCTATCTATTACATTTCAGCATATGATTGGTATATTTGCAAAAGCGTGTTTTTGTATGCCTTGCAGTTTTAAATCAACGTTCTCAGCATTTTGCACTTTCTTCAATCGTCCTATTGTTCTTCAATTGCTCCTTGTTCTTGCTTCTTACTATGTTTCTTCTTCATGGTCAGCGGGAGGTACATGTTACACCGCTGTAGTCACGTCCTCTTCTTTCCCATCCTCTTCTATCTCACTCTGCTCTATCTTGTAGTCTGGGTTGCTCAGTAACAGCAATTCATGCCCTTGTTCCCATAAAAACCTGTCTAACAGAGATTCACCTAACTGGGATCCTTCTACAAGCTGCTTCCTCAAGAATGTGAAGAGCAGAATTAGAAGTAGTATATATTAATTCTGTAGGGTAAAGTAGATAGATGGTAAAGGGGTAGATGTTAGTTCAGTTCTCAGCTATATGTTAAGATAAGGTGATAAAGATTTGTTAAGATGATTTTAATGAAATAAAATGACTGGATTAATAAATCTGAAGTGTTTGTTGTTTTCATTGGGCTGCACTCATTGATTTGGGGGGAAATGCTGGAGCCCGAAGCCTTTTGGTGCCTGGGCCGTTGCAGAGTGTGCTGTGTGGGGCAGAGGAGAAAGGCGCTGCCTGGGCCGGGAGGGATGCGGGGACACCAAGTCCTTGTGACTTGTGGCACCAGGCCTTGGTTTGATGGCAAAGGCCCTTTGTTTGTGTCCAGTTGTGGTGGTGGAGAGCTGCCCTGGT
>NW_026626325.1:3130-5895 GCF_030028575.1 Malurus melanocephalus
GAATTTTCTGGGACTAAATGGTTATCGAGTGTCTCCACAGAAGGCTCAGCTGGTGCAGCAAGAGGTGACCCATCTCGGGTACAAGTTCTCCGGAGGACAACGATCCCTGGGAACTGCACGGAAGGAAGCGATCTGCCAAACACCTAAGCYMCAGACTGTAGGAGAACTTTGTGCTTTCCTTGGAATGACAGGTTGGTGTCAGTTGTGGATACACAACTATGGACTCATTGTGAAACCTCTGTATGAGCTGGTAAAAATCTCCAAAAATGCTGTGGTSTGGACTCCTGCAGCTGACAAGGCCTTCAAAGAACTGAAGCATGAGTTTATGAGAGCCCCAGCCCTCAGACTTCCTAATGTGAGTAAGCCTTTTTGGCTGCTTTCACATGAGAGGCTGTGGATAGAAAATGACTGTTCTGATGTCACACACAGTGTCGGCTGTCCTAGAGCAGAAGGAGAATCACTGGCTGTCTCCATCTAGATTCCTGAAATACCAAGCAATTCTGGCCAAATCTGATGACATTGCCATCCAGGTAACTAACATTGTTAACCCTGCTTCCTTTCTGCAAGGACACTCAGAAGCTGAACCAGTGGTACATGATTGCCTGGGAACCTCTGAGGCTGTATACTCCAGCTGCCCAAATCTGAAAGAAGAACCGCTCCCAGATGCTGACAACTGGTTCACTGACGGCAGCAGCTTTGTGAGGCAAGGGACGCGGAAAKCTGGGTATGCTGTGATCACTGTCTCTGAGGTAATTGAGTCAAATTCATTACCTGCAGGAACTTCAGCTCAAAAGGCAGAGCTGATAGCTCTAACTCGAGCRTTGGAGCKGGCTGAAGGAAAAAATCATCAATATTTGGACAGACTCCAAATATGCKTATGGGATTATCCATGCTCATGGTGCAATTTGGGGAGATAGAGAACTCTTTAACAGCACAAGAAAAGATCGTCAAACATGCAACCGATGTCTTCAGACTTCTCGAAGCAATAAAACTGCCATCACAAGTGGCAGTTGTGCATTGCTGAGGACACTCTAGAGGTAACACCCTCCCTGAGGAAGGTAACAAATTTGCAGACTCCCGAGCTAAATTAGCTACTGAAGGAAATAACCCAATGATAACAGCCTTGATACCCWGTGAAATAGATACTTGCCAGCAGGTAAATGATCAACCATCAGATTACAAATGGMTACAGGATMATAAAGGGAAACTTCTAGAAAATGGATGGGGGCAGTTGGAAACAGACCCATTGGTGATACCTGGGAAAACCTGGAGATACTATGTGCAATCTGAACATGATAAGACTGACTGGGGAGTAGATCCTCTTTGGAGTAGATCCTCTTTGCCAGTATCTCAAAGCACGGATTGCAGGCCCATGTCTGTWAGAGGTTATTAAGGAGGTAACCTCACAATGTGAAATCTGTCTGAAAAACAATCCCAAGACAACAGTCAGGTTAGAACAAGGGGTGATTGACAGAGAAGCCTTTCCAGGGGATGCATGGNATAAAGGGAAACTTCTAGAAAATGGATGGGGGCAGTTGGAAACAGACCCATTGGTGATACCTGGGAAAACCTGGAGATACTATGTGCAATCTGAACATGATAAGACTGACTGGGGAGTAGATCCTCTTTGGAGTAGATCCTCTTTGCCAGTATCTCAAAGCACGGATTGCAGGCCCATGTCTGTWAGAGGTTATTAAGGAGGTAACCTCACAATGTGAAATCTGTCTGAAAAACAATCCCAAGACAACAGTCAGGTTAGAACAAGGGGTGATTGACAGAGAAGCCTTTCCAGGGGATGCATGGYAAATAGATTTTTCTGAACTCCCAAGAAAGGGCGGGTTCCGGTATCTATTGGTGCTTRCTGACACTTTTTCTGGGTGGCCAGAGRCATTCYCTTGCAGAACAAATAAAGCTSGAGAAGTAGTAAAGGTACTGCTCAATGAAATGATCCCTAGATTTGGAGTAGCCAGAGAAATTTCCTCTGATAGGGGAMCGYGTTTCTGCACACAAATTGTGCAAGCAATCAGCAAAGTGTTAGGAATTCAGTGGCAACTTCACACTCCCTACAGACCACAGGCCAGTGGTCAGGTAGAAAAAAYGAATCCTATGATCAAGCAACAAATAGCGAAAATTTGGCAAGRAACCAATTTGTACTGGTACCAAGCTTTGCCTATCGCTCTTGTACGACTCAGAGTGAAACCCAGATCAAAAGAGAAARTCAGTCCATTTGAAATTYTTKATGGTAGGCCTTATGGATTGAATATWACTCATGTTGAAAATTTGGCTCAAGGAGGTAATCAGTATATCAGTGAGTATCTGAAAGCCATTAATAAACAAWTGCATCAAAAATTCAATAYTGTGTTTGAGAACYAACCTAAGCAACCAGATCATAAATTACATGCAATTGATCCTGGTGACTGGGTATATGTTAAGAATTTTTCAGGTGATCCTCTACAGGAGAATTGGGATGGACCTTCCCAAGTCCTTCTGACAACTTTCACGGCAATACGCATCAAAGAGAGACCCACCTGGATCCACTATACCCGGCTCAAGAAATCTCCTGTCAAGCATTGGGCTGCAATGCCTATTGATGCTGAAGGACTGAAACTGAAGCTCTGTCGTAAAATATAAACCTCTTTTGGTGCYTCTTTGTTCTATGGCCAGTTACTGTGACCTTTGATACTAATAATTATGTAGCTTTGCTTGGATCCATAGCTAACCACACTGGARTAAGGGATTGCTGGTTGTGTGGAGAGGTACAACAG
>NW_026626326.1:0-7445 GCF_030028575.1 Malurus melanocephalus
GTGGCGATCTGCGCCTCGAGCAGGCGGATGCCGTGATCCCTGACGATCAGCTCCTGCTTCATGGCCTGGAACAGGGATATTTTTTCCCCGGTGTAGGGGTGGGTGTAGCCCGTCACGGCTCTCTCGGCCGACAGAAGTTTGTTTTGCAGTTCGCTTCCCACCAGCCCGGACGACACCGCCTCGTCCACCGACAGCTTCTGGTTGGTGACGGGGTCGATGACGAAGCCGGTGGCCGCCTGTGCCTCCAGCAGCACCAGGGCCGTGCCCTGCCTCAGGATTCCTTTCYGCATGGCCTGGTAGATGCTCATCTTCTCCATYTTYYCRGGSTCGGCTTTGGAGGGCACCAACACGCCGGCGATGCTCCCCGTTCCCTCCAGGTATCTCCTCACACTCTCTCTTTGTGCAATTTCTTGCGCCGTCTCTTTCCCTTCCTGGAGCTTTTCCATGGTTTCCTCTGTAATTATTTGCGCGCTGAGCAGTTCTGACGCTGTTATTTGCTGGCGGATTCCCTGAAACCAGACATCGCTCCTGTCCTCTTCCTTCTCTCTGATGATCTTCAGGATCGCCTCAATTATTCCTTGGACAATGTGCTGGGATTCTGTTTTGTATTTTTTCACCAGTTCTTTTCTYTCCTCCTCCGTGACGTACTCGGAGCAGAGAAGTTCCCACAGCGATAACACCTGCCCCTTGTATTTCCCCACAGGCACCTGCACCTTTGTGCACACCAGGGCGTTTTTCGTTTGCTCGTCGATGTAGAAATAATCCCCTTCCTTTTCYAGGACCTGCAGCAGGTACGAGCCGCTCTCGCCGTCCTTGGCGCACCTCTGCAGGAGCTGGCCGTAACTGATCTTCTCCCGAGTGTTGGGATCTATAAATCCTTTGCTGCCGTGGTCTGGATCCGAAAGCAGGAGGAACGTGTCCTCGTCAAGGTGGCCGCGTTTGTAGGCCACCTCCACCGGCAGCCGGTGGCCATGCCCGGGATCCACAATGCCACCAGTGGCAAGCTGAGCCTCGAGCAGGCGGATTCCGTGATCTCTCACTACTATTTTCTGTTTTATAGCCTGGAAGAGGGATATTTTATTTCCCGTTTGAGGGTGGGTGTAGCCCGTCACGGCTTTCTCTGCTGACAACAGCTGCTCGTGCAGCTCGGCGCCCACCAGCCCGGACGACACCGCATCATCCACGGAGAATTTTTGGTTGTTCTGTGGGTCAATCAGGAATCCGGTGGCCGCTTGTGCCTCCAACAGCCCCAGCGCGCATTGCTCGGTGAGGAATCCCTTTTTCAGCGCCTGGTACACGCTCATCTTCTCCTTCCTCGACGGGAGGAAAACCCCGGCGATGCACCCRGTGCCCTCCAGGTACCTTTGGATGGTTTCCCTCTTCATGAGGCTGGCGAGCGTCAGAGTCCCATCCTGCAGCTGATCCAGAGTTTTCTTGTCGATTATCTCCGAGTTGAACAGCTCCGACACCGACACCTCCCCCCGCAGCCCTTTGACCTTGAGAGCTTCTCCTCTTCGCTCGGTGTCCTCGATGATTTTTAAGATGAGGGATATCAGGTCTTCCACCGTTAGGGTTTTGCTTTTGTACTGCATCGCCAGCTCTTTCCTTTTCTGCTCCGAGACGTAGTGCGAGCAGAGGATTTCCCAGATGGAAACCGTTTGGTCCTTAAACTTCCCAACTTTCACCTGGAGCAGCTTTGAGCGCAAAGCCTGTTTTGTGGACTCATCGATGTAGAAATATTTCCCTCCTTCTTTTACAACTTGCAGCATGTACAGCCCCGTTTCTGGGTCCTGGACACACCTCTCCAGGAGCTGCATGTAGGTCAGGTTTTCGTGGGTGTTGGGGTCGAAAAAGCCTTTGGTGTCATCGCTGGGGTCGGAGAGGATTTGGTTCATGTCCTGGTTGAAATAACCGCGTTTGTAAGCCACCTCCACGGGGACACGGTGGCTGTGCACGGGGTCGATGATTCCACCGGTGGCGATCTGCGCCTCGAGCAGGCGGATGCCGTGGCTCTTCACAATCAGCCCTTGGTTCATGGCCTCGAACAGCGACATTTTTTCTTTGGTGTAGGGATCGGTGTAGCCCGTCACGGCTCTCTCGGCGCACAGCAGCTTCTCATAAATCTCCCCTCCGATCAGCCCCGCCTCCAACGCTTCCTCCACCGAAAACTTCTTGTTTTTCTCGGGGTCGATGATGAAGCCGGTGGCCGCCTGTGCCTCCAGCAGCACCAGGGCGGTCCCTGGCCTCAGGATTCCTTTCCACATGGCCTGGTAGATGCTCATCTTCTCATTGCTCGGCTGTATCAGAACCCCCGCTATGAAATTTGTCCCCTCCAGGTACCTGCGCACAGACTCCATTTCAGTCACTTCYTTGACCGTTTTCTTGCCCTGGTGGAGCTCATCGAGGGTTTTTTTGTCTATGAGCTGGGACTGGAAGAGGTCACTGGCGGACACTCTTTTCCTCAGGCCTTTGAACGCGAATTTCTTGCCTTGCGCCTCGGTCTCTTGGATGATGGCGGTGATAATCGTCGTGATTTCCTGCAGCACTTCGGTCTTCTCCTCTTTGTACTTTTGCACCAGCTCCCTTCTCTTGCTGTCCGAGAAGTACTCGGAGTTGAGGAGGTCCCAGACGGACACGGTCTGCCCTTTGAACCGCCCCACGTTGACRCAAACCGTCACAGACTTCAGCACCTTCATGGTCTGCTCATCCACGCAGAACATCGCGTTTTCCGACAGAGGGAGGAGCCACATCCCCGACTCGGCCTCGCGAATGCACCGCTCCTTCAGCTGCTCGTAGGTCACGTTCTCCTTGGTGTTCGGGTCGAAAAAGATCTTGGTGTTGTCATCCAGCCGAGAGAGGGTTTGGTTCAGCTCCTCGTCGTAGAAGCCGTACCTGCAGGCGGCCTGGAGCGGCAGGTGGAGGTGGTGGACGGGATCGATGACCCCTCCTGTGGCCAGCTGAGCCTCCAGCAAAGGCACGGCCTCCGTCAGGGGGACGAGCTCCTTCCTGAGCGCTTGGCACAGGGAGATGGAGCTCCCGGTGTAAGGGTCGGTGTAGCCCGTCACAGCCCTCTCGGCCAGGAGCAGCTTCTCCGTCAGCTCTTCCCCGACAACAGCCGCTCTCACGGCGTCCTTCACGCCCAGCCTCCGGTTCGTCGCGGGGTCTGTCAGGTATCCCGTGGCTGCCTGAGCCTCCAGMAGCCTCACGGCAACCCCGGGGAGGAGGAGATTGTTCTTCATGGCCTCGTAGAAGCTCATCTTCTGTTTGGTGGCCTCGATGAAGACGCCGGCGATGCTGCCYGTGCCCTGCAAGTAATTCTTCACGCTCTCCATCGCAGCCACTTCTTCGGGAGTTTTTACGCCCCGGGCCAGCTCTTCAAACGTCCTCTCAGAAATGATGCCCGTGTCCAGCAGCCAGACCACGGGGACGCTGCCCCTCAGGCCTTGCAGGGAGATCTGGGTCTTGGCTTTCATCTCCATCTCCCCCACCAGCCTGAGCACCAGAGCCACCAGCTGCTCCAGCGACAGCTCCTSCGAGCGGAATTTCTCCGTCAAGTCGCTCCTCTGCTCCTCGGTGAAATACCCCGAGTGCATCAGCTCCCAGAGGGAGACTCCTCTTTCCTTCACCGCGGTTTCCTTGAAAATCCGCTGGATTTGCTCGTCGGTGTAGGCGGGAGCTGCTGTTTGAGCCAGAGGCAGCAAGTGGAAGCCGGAGACGTCGTCCTTCTGGCAGCGCTGGATGAGCTCGGCGTAGGTGACGCTCTCTTTGCTATCCGGGAGGCAGAAGGCTCTGTGGTCATCGCTGGGCTCGGAAAGGGCTTTGCTGGTGTCCTCATCCAGGCACCCTCTCCGCTGGGCCGACTCGAGGGGGATGTAGTGGCCGCACGCCGGGTCGATGATGCCTCCCGTGGCCACCTGCACCTCCATGAGCTGCATGGCCTGCTTGTCGGCGATCAGCCCCTTCTTCATGGCCTGGAAAAGGGGGATCTTCTTGCCCGTGAAAGGGTCTTTGTACCCGGTCACGGCCCCTTCTGCCTGCTGCAGCTTCTCGTGGACGTCCGGCCCGATGACCCCCTCCTTGACCGCCTCGTCCACGCGCAGCTTCTGGTTCTTGACGGGGTCRATGATGAAACCCGTGGCAGCCTGAGCCTCCAGCAAGGGTAAAGCAACTCCTGGCACCACRATATTCTGCTTCATGGCCTCGTAAATGCTCATCCTCTGGTTGGACGGCTGCAGCACGATGCCCCCGATGCTGCCCGAGCCGTAGAGGTATTTCCTGACCGAGTCCATGTGCAGGACCTGCTCGGGGCTGACGGATCCCTCCAGCACCTTCTCAAACATTTCCCGGTCGATGACGCCCGTTTCCATCAAGTGGTAAGCGCTGACGCTGCCTCTCATGGCCGGGAACTTGATGGGAGCCCATTTCTTCATCTCCTCCTCCAACATGAGCCGGATTTGCTCCAGGCTGAGCTTCCTCAGCTGGAAATGGTTGAAAATCTCCCGGCGCCTCCCTTCGCTGAAATACTCMGAGTTGAGCAGATCCCAAAAAGAGACTTTTTCACCCCGTAAGCGCCCAAACCTGACGGGCAGCCAGGAGCTCCTGAACACCTCTCTGGTGGATTCRTCGACGAACTGACGCTTCTTGCTGTTGAGAGGGAGGAGGCAGAGCCCCGTGGACGGCTCCGTGATGCATTTCTCCTTCAGCTGCAGGTACGTCAGGTTCTCGTGGGTGTTGGGGTCGAAGAAGCCCTTGGTGTCRTCGCCGGGGTCCGACAGGATTAAATTCATCTTCTTGTCGAAGTAGCCGCGCTTGTAAGCCACCTCCACGGGGATGCGGTGGCTGTTGACGGGGTCGATGATGCCGCCGGTGGCGATTTGTGCCTCGAGCAGGCGGATGCCGTGRTCCCKGACGATCAGCTCCTTCTGCATGGCCTGGAACARGGAGATTTTATCCCCCGTGTAAGGATCCCKGTAGCCGGTGACGCATTTCTCCGCMGCCAGCAGCTTGTCGTAAACATCGGGACCGATGACGTTTGCCCGCAAAGCCTCGTCCACGGAATATCTCTTGTTGGCGGCGGGGTCAATGACGAACCCGGTGGCTGCCTGAGCCTCCAGGAGGATCAGAGACGTTCCCGGCCTCAGGAGTCCTTTCCGCTTTGCCTGGTAGATGCTGATTTTCTCCTGAGAATCAGGGAGCAGCAGCCCCCCGATGCTTCCCGTGCCCTGCAGGTACTTCCTGACCGTGTCCATGCTGACCACCTCTTTGGCCGACGTCTCTCCCTCCTTGAGCTTCTTAAAAAGGTCTTTGTTGATAATTTCCGAGCTCAGGAGCTGGTCAGCCGTCACCTGGTCCCTCAGACCCTTGAAGGTGACATTGGCAGTGGCAGCTTTTTCCTCRACGGCGGCTCTGATGGCCTCTCCCAACCCTTGCAGGGAGAGCGTTCCCTCCAGGAACCGCCGAGCCAGGGCGGCTCTTTGCTCACCCTCGATGTAATCGGAGAAGAGAAGTTTCCACAGAGACACYGATTTTCCCTTGAATTTCCCCGCAGAAATGGGGACTTTTGTGTTTTCCAGAGCGTTCTGCGTGCTGTGGTCGAGGAAGGGGAGCGTTTTTTKGGATTTGACGCCGTCCCCTCCGAGCGGCAGCAGCAGCAGCCCCGTGCGCGGATCGGTGACGCAGCGCCGGAGCAGCTCCGCGTAGCTCAGCTTCTCCTCGGAGCCGGGGTCAAAAAAACCCTTCACCTCATCGGGAGGGCTGAGGAGGAGCTGCCTGGTGGCCTCATCCAGGTGTCCCCACTCGCAGGCGGTCTCCGTGGGGACACGGAGGTGACGTCCCGGGACGATCACACCCCCCGTGGCCACCTGAGCCTCCAGAAGGCAAAGCCCGTGATCCCTGGGGACAAAACCCTTCCTGATGGCTTGGAACAGAGACAGCATTTCCCCGGTGGATGGATCCTTATATCCAGTGATGGCTTTCTCAGSCGAAGACAGTTTTTCATAAAGCTCCGGGCCGATCAGCCCGACCCTCACAGCCTCATCCACSGAGTAGTTTTTATTTTTTTGGGGGTCTGTCAGGCTGCCGGTGGAGGCCTGGACTTGCAGGAGCATCAGAGCAGCTCCAGGCACCAGGAGATGCTCCCTCAGCGCCTGGTAAAGGCTTTTCCGCTCCCCGGAAGGCAAAACCACGCCGGCCACGCTCCTGGTCCCGCGCAGGAAATGCTGAACGATTTCATTCTCCGCCACCTCCTGGGCAGAGATTTTCCCCTCCTCGAGGCCTCGGAAGACGTCAGCGCTGATGATTCCCGAGTCCATCAGGTCCCTGCTGCTCACCCTCCCTCGCAGCCCCGGGAATGTGATTTGCAGCGGCAACAGGAGGAAGCCCGAGGCTGGATCCACCACGCACCTCTTCCTAAGCTCGGAGTAAGCGATTTTCTCCGTGGTGCTGGGATCAAGGAACACTTTGCTGTCCTCGCTGTTGGGATCAGAGACGAGCTGGCTCATCTCCTCATCCAAAAATCCCCTCTCACAAGCCACGTCCACCGGGAGCCGGCCACCGGTGGCCGGGTCGATGACACCTCCGGTGGCCACCTGRGCTTGGAGCAAGCGGACTCCCTGCTCCTTTCCCACCAGCTCCTTCTGGATRGCCTGGTAGAGCGGGATTTTCTCCTCGGTGTAGGGATCCACAAAACCCGTGGCGGCTCTTTCTGCCGACAGCAGCCTCTCCTTCAGCTCCAGCCCCACCAGCCCCGCGCGCACGGCTTCTGCCACCGYGACCCGACAGCTCCTCACGGGGTCAGAAATAAATCCCAGGGCTGCCTGAGCCTCCAGGAGGTGCAGAGCCAAATCCAGGCTCAGCAGGTGCTCCCTGGTGGCCTCATAAAAGCTCATGATTTTCTTGGAGGCCTCCACGAAGACGCCTGCGATGCTGCCGGCCGTTTCCAGATGTGGCACATCCCTGCCGGGTGATTTTTGCTGTTTGAGAGGCGTCACGTCCTGGAACGAGCGGTTTGTCCCCGGAGAGCCGGGAACAGCGTGGCCGTTCACTGCTGGCTTGAGGAATTCAGTGAATTCACTCTCCATCCTCCCGCAGCTCTCAGGATTCTGGAGAAAGAGAGAGAGAGAGAGAAGGGGGAGAGTGAGAAAACTCAGCGAGAAATCAACTTTTTCACGGTTCTTCAAGGAAATCAGAAACGTAAATATCCTCAGGCAGGAGGAAGTGACAGCCAGAGGCCGAGCGTGTCTAAACCTGATGTGCCAAACTCGGTGCATGAGAAGCTCCACAAGCCCTCTCCGTGTGCAGAAAGACCCCAAAAATCCCCCCGTGGTCTGGGCTGAGCCCCCAGCGTGGGTAAAAGGGGACAGGGGGATTTTGAGACCCCAACTGCAGAGCTGTCCTGGCCCTGGCCTTACCAAGCCCTGTTTAACCTGGCCTTACCAAGCCCTGTT
>NW_026626327.1:0-1252 GCF_030028575.1 Malurus melanocephalus
TTGGGGGGAGGGGTCTCACCTGTGCCCTGGGTGGCAGCGCCGGGGTGGCCCCGCGGGGTCCGGGCCCGGTTTGAGCCTTTGGGGACGTTGGGGACATCGGGGACAGCTGGGGGGGTGACAGTGACATCGGCATTGTCCACTCCCAGCGAGCGCAGCAGCCGCCGGTGAGCGACTTCCAGGGCCTGGGGACAGGGAGGGGACAGGGAGGGGACACGGGGGCACAGTGAGGGGACAGTGAGGGGACATGGGGGGACAGGGCTGGGGCACCCCGGGACCCCCCCACTGTCCCCTCTGTGTCCCCCCCATGTCCCCGTTAATGTCCCCATATCCCCCCACATCCCCGTGTGCCAATGTCCCCGTGAATGTCCCCCAATGTCCCCGTGAATGTCCCCATTTGGGGTCTCACCTTCAACCCCTGTACCCCCCAATGTCCCCACTAATGTCCCCTCAATGTCCTCATTAATGTCCCCCCCATGTCCCCATTGATGTCCCAATGTCCCCATTGATGTCCCCATGTCTCCACTGATGTCCCCCCTGTCCCCATTGATGTCCCCAATGTCCCCATTGGGGTCTCACTCTCAGTCTGAGCAGTTTCCTATCCCTGTCCCCAATGTCCCCAATGTCCCCATTGATGTCCCCAATGTCCCCCTGTCCCCAATGTCTCAATGTCCCTATATTTGGGGTCTCACCCTCAATCGGAGCAGTTTCCCGTCCCTGTCCCAATGTCCCCGTGTCCCCATTGATGTCCCCACTGATGTCCCCAATGTCCCCATGTCCCCATATTTGGGGTCTCACCCTCAATCTGAGCAGTTTCCCCATTGATGTCCCCATGTCCCCATTGATGTCCCCAATGTCCCCACATTTGGGGTCTCACCCTCAGTCTGAGCAGTTTCCCCATTGATGTCCCAATGTCCCCATTGATGTCCCCATGTCCCCAATGTCCCCACATTTGAGGTCTCACCCTCAATCGGAGCAGTTTCCCCCGCAGCCCCTCCAGGACCCCCAGGATCAGCTCCGTGTCCCCCTGTTGGGTGTCCCCGCTGTCCCTGGGGGTGTCCTCGATGTCCCCAATGTCCCTCGGGGCATTCCTGGTGTCCCCGATGTCCCCTGGAGGGTCCCCGATGTCCCTGGGGGTGTCCTCGATGTCCCCAATGTCCCTCGGGGCGTTCCTGGTGTCCCCGATGTCCCCTGGAGGGTCCCCGATGTCCCTGGGGGGGTCCCTGGGGGGGTCCCGGGGGGGTCCCGGGGGGAG
>NW_026626327.1:2842-5231 GCF_030028575.1 Malurus melanocephalus
GGGGATTGCACCAGGCAGAGCAGGGAGTTCCTGTCACTCCCCACCCCAAATCCCAACCCAATTCCCAAATCCCGCCCCAATTCCCACCACGAATCCCACCCCAAATCCCAAATCCAGCGCCAAATCCCATCCTGAATCCCAAATCCCAGCCCCAAATCCCAAATCCAGCCCCAAATCCCAAATCCCATCCCCAAATCCCAAATCTGACCAATCCCCCTTTACCTTTCCGGACAACTTGGATCCCGTTGGGCTCCGGCTCTTCCTGACTGGACATTGGGAATTCCTGACCGGACATCCCGGAATTCCAATTGGACATCGGGAAATCCCGACTGGACATCCCGGAATCTTGGCTGGACATCCCAGAATCCCGAGTGGACATTGGCAAATCCCGACTGGACATCCCAGAATCCTGACTGGACACTGGGAATTCCTGACCGGAATCCCAGCCGGACATCACTGAATCCTGACCGGACATTGGGGATTCCCGACCGGACATCAGGAAATCCCGGCCGGACATTCCAAAATCCTGACCGGATATCCCAGAATCCCGACTGGACATTGGGAAATCCTGAGTGGACATTCCAGAATCCCGACTGGACATCCCAGAATCCCGACTGGACATTGGAAAATCCCGAGTGGACATCGGCAAATCCCGATTGGACATCCCAGAATCCGAACTGGGTGGCACCAAATCCCGACTGGACATCTCTGAATCCTGGCCGGACATTGGGAATTCCCGACCGGACATTCCAGAATCCCGACTGGACATCCCAGAATCCTGACTGGATGTGGCCAAATCCTGACTGGACATCCCAGAATCCTGACTGGACGTGGCCAAATCCTGACTGGACATCTCCAAATCCCGGCCGGACATTGGGAATTCCCGAGTGGACGTTCCCAAATCCCGGCTGGACATTGGGAATTCCCGAGTGGACGTTCCCAAATCCCGGCCGGACATTGGGAATTCCCGAGTGGACGTTCCCAAATCCCGGCCGGACATTGGGAATTCCTGACTGGACGTTCCCAAATCGCGGCTGGACATTGGGAATTCCTGACTGGACGTTCCCAAATCCCGGCCGGACGTTGGGAAATCCCGAGTGGACGTTCCCAAATCCCGGCCGGACACTGGGAATTCCCGAGTGGACGTTCCCAAATCCCGGCCGGACATTGGGAATTCCCGAGTGGACGTTCCCAAATCCCGGCCGGACATCGGGAATTCCCGAGTGGACGTTCCCAAATCCCGGCCGGACATCGGGAATTCCCGAGTGGACGTTCCCAAATCCCGGCCAGACATTGGGAATTCCCGGCCGTGTCCGGGTGTGGGGGTGACGTCGTCCTCGGGATCGGGATCGGGATCGGGATCGGGGTCACGGCCCGGACGGAGCCTCCGGACGAGCAGGAGCCGCAGGGTCTCCACTGGAATTGGGGGAAAAAATGGGGATTTGGGGTTTTCCATGGGAATGGGGTGATGAGGATTGGGGGGTTTGGGGTTTCCCAAAAAATGAGGATTGGGGGATTTGGGGATTCCCAAAGGGATGAGAATTGGGGGATTTGGGGTTTTCCCATGGGGATGAGAATTGGGGCATTTGGGGTTTCCCAAGGAAGGAGAATTGGGGCATTTGGGGTTTTCCCACGGGAATGGGGGAATGAGGATTGGGGGATTTGGGGTTTCCTCACCGTCCTCCAGCGCTGACTCAGCCACGCCGGCGCCTCCCGGGGATTTGGGGTGCRGGATGGGGTCGGACACCCCGGGAATGGGGTCGGGGACCCCCGGAATGGGGTCCAGCAGCTGCTCCAGGGGTTTGTCCCCCCTTCCTGTGGGATCGGGGTCGCTGTCGGCTGCGGGGACAGGGACAGGTGGAGATGGGGATGGGGAATGGGGAAAAGGGAATGGGAAAAAGGGAATGGGGAATGGGGACGGGAATGGGGACGGGGATGGATATGGGATTGGGAAAAGGAAATGGGGATGGGAATGGGGACAGGGAATGAGGACAGGGACAGGGGTGGAGATGGGGACGGGGATGGGGAAAAGGGAATGGGAATGGGGAATAGGAATGGGGACAGGGACGGGAATGGGGAATGGGGATGGGTATGGGGAAAAGGGAATGGGGAATGGGGACAGGAAATAGGATGGGAACAGGAATGGGGACAGGGACATGGGGACAGGGATGGGGACAAGGTACACAAATGGTATATGGGAATGGGGACGGGGAAAGGGATTGGGGACGGGAATGGGGACAGGGAATGGAGCTGGGATATGGGAATGGGGTCAAGGACAAGGAAAAGTGACAGGGATGGGGACAGTGACGGGGCCAGGGCCACCATCCATACCTGAAGAACAATCCTCCACCTCGGGCTCGGGCTCGGCTGTGGAGCCGCGGGACAGCAC
>NW_026626327.1:6160-7639 GCF_030028575.1 Malurus melanocephalus
GTCAGTGCCACCAGCTCGTAGATCTGTGGGCCCAGCTCTGAGGTGCAGATGATGAACAGCGCTCGCTTGTCTGGGGAGAAAAAACGGAAAAATGGGAAAATTCCTGGGAATTCTGGCACCAAAAATTCCTGGGAATTCCGGCACCAAAAATTCCTGGGAATTCCAGCCCAAACTTCATAGAATTCCAAGCATTGATTATTTGGAACATCACCCACTTGCCTAGTGGGGGTTAAAACCAGGAATTCCCAAATTATCGGAAGGAAACTCCCAAATTCCTGGCTGAGAATTCCTGCATTCCCCAGATGAAAATCTCTGAATTCCCAGAAAAGAGTTCCCAAATTCCTGGCCAGGAGTTCTCAGCTTTTCCCCCGATTTTTCATGGATTTTTCCCAGAATTTCCTTGGGTTTTCCCCAGATTTGTCCTGGAATTTTCCTGTATTTTCCCCGGCTTTTCTCTGGGTTTCCCCTGGAATCTTCCCAGGTTTTCCAGATTTTCCCCAAATTTTCCCCAAACTTTTCCCATATTTTCCCCCATATTTTCCCCAATTTGCCCCCATATTTTCCCAAGATTTCCCCCATATTTTCCCCATATTTTCCCCACATTTCCCCCCTATTTTCCCTGTACTTTCCCCATATTTCCCCTGAATTTTCCCCAGATTTCCCCAGATTTTCCCCAAACTTCTCCTGTATTTTCCCCATATTTCCCCCATATTTTCCCCATATTTTCCCTGTACTTTCCCCATATTGTCCCTGAATTTTCCCCAGATTTCCCCCAAACTTTTCCCATATTTTCCCCCTATTTTCCCCATATTTTCCCCACGTTTTCCCCCATATTTCCCCCATATTTTTCCCCTATTTTCCCCATATTTTCCCCATATTTCCCCTCATATTTTCCCCCATTTGCCCCTGTATTTTCCCCATATTTTCCCCAAACTTTTCTCATATTTTTCCTGTACTTTCCCCATACTTTTCCCCATATTTTCCCCAGATTTCCCCCATATTTTCCTCCATTTCCCCCATATTTCCCCCATATTTTCCCTGTACTTTCCCCATATTTCCCCCCATTTCCCCCACATCTCCCCCATATTTTTCCCAAACTTTTCCCATATTTTCTCTCGGATTATCCCAATTTTCCCCCACCTGTGGCCACGGAGCGCACGAGCAGGGAGCTGAGTTTGAGGACGGGGCTGAAGCTCTGTTTGGTGTCGGAGGAGCCGCGGCCGTGGCACTTGAGCACCAGGCGCTCGTCCTGGCGCTGCAGCAGCACCAGCAGATCCTCCAGCAGCAGCACGTGCAGCTCTGGAATTGAGGAAAATTCAGGGAATTTGGGGGAATTTTTGGGATTATTTTTAATATTTTTTGGGATTTTTTTTTAAATTTTTTTTAGAATTTTTGGGGGAATTTCTTGGGGAAAAGGGCGCTCGTCCTGGCGCTGCAGCAGCACCAGCAGATCCTCCAGCAGCAGCACGTGCAGCTCTG
>NW_026626328.1:0-5798 GCF_030028575.1 Malurus melanocephalus
GCCATTGCCCCGCCCCTTTCCCTCACCTGAGTGCCATTGCCCCGCCCCTTTCCTTTACCTGTCCTGACCTCGGCTTCCTTTGCAGCCGAAACCAACGACAGCTACCACATCATCCTGAAATAGGGACAGGTGAGGGACAGGTGTGGTGTACCTGGACACCCTTCACTTCCAGCACGAGGACACTGGCAGCCATCTGGGAACTGCCAGGTGTGCTTACCTGGCCACCCTTCCTTCAGGAAACCCCTGGAAAACCTCCAGAGACTCCCCAGGTGTGGTTACCTGGTCACCCTTCCTGCGGGAATCACCGGGAAAACCTCTGGAGAGCCCCCAGGTGTGGTTACCTGACTGCTCTTCCCGCAAGAAGCACCTGAAAAACTTCCAGACTCGCCAGGTGTTGTTACTTGGACACCCTTCCCACAAGAATCACCTGGAAAGCATTTGAAGACTCCCCAGGTGTGGTTACCTGGCATTTTTACCTGCCACCCTTCCCATGGGAATCACCTGGACAGCCCCCCGGTGTTGTTACCTGGACACCTTTCCCACAAGAATCAGCTGGAAAACCTCCCGAGAGCCCCCAGGTGTTGTTACCTGACTGCTCTTTCTGCGAGAAACACCTGGAAAAGCTCTGGAGAGCCCCCAGGTGTGTTTACCTGACTGCTCGTACTGCAAGAAGCACCTGGAAAACATCTGGAGAACCCCCAGGTGTGTTTACCTGGTGTGGTTACCTGATTGCCCTTCCCTTGAGAATCACCTGGAGAGTCCCCAGGTGTGGTTACCTGGCTGCTCTTCCTGTGGAAAACATCTGGAGAGCCCCAGAGAGCCCCCAGGTGTGGTTACCTGGCCACCCTTCCCACGAGGATTACCTGGAAAACCTCGAGAGACCCCCCCAGGTGTGGATACCTGGTTGTCCTTCCTTCAGAAAACACCTGGGAAACATCTGGAGAGCCCCCAGTTGTGGTTACCTGGCTGCCCTTCCTGTGGGAATCACCTGGAAAACCTCCAGAGAGCCCTCAGGTGTGGTTACCTGGCCACCCCTCCCACAGGAATCACCTGGAGAGCCCCAGGTGTGGTTACCTGACTGTTCTTCTTGCGGGAAACACCTGGAAAACATCTGGAGAGCCCCCAGGTGTGTTTACCTGGCTGCCCTTCCTGTGGGAATCACCTGGAAAACCTCCAGAGAGCCCTCAGGTGTGGTTACCTGGTCACCCTTCACACAAGAAATACCTGGAAAACCTCCAGAGACCCCCCCAGGTGTGGATACCTGGTTGTTCTTCCTTCAGGAAACCCCTGGAAAGGCTCCAGAGACTCCCCAGGTGTGGTTACCTGACTGCTCTTCCCACAAGAAGCACCTGAAAAACTTCCAGACTCGCCAGGTGTTGTTACTTGGACACCCTTCCCACAAGAATCACCTGGAAAATGTCCAGAGACTCCCCAGGTGTGGTTACCTGGTCACCTTTCCCAATAGAACTTTCCCCTTGGAATCACCTGGAGAGCCCCCAGGTGTTGTTACCTGACTGCTCTTCCCGCAAGAAGCACCTGAAAAACTTACCTTACCTGGCCTTACCTGGCCACTCCTCTCATGGGAAACACCTGGAAAATGTCCAGAGATTCCCCAGGTGTTGTTACCTGGCTGCCCTTCCCATGGGAATCACCTGGAAAAGCTCCGGACAGCCCCCAGGTGTGGTTACCTGACTGCTCTTTCCGCAAGAAACACCTGGAAAACATCTGGAGACACCCCAGGTGTGTTTACCTGGTGTGGTTACCTGGCCACCCTTCCTATGGGAAACACCTGGAGAGCCCCCAGAGACTCTCCAGGTGTGGTTACCTGACTGTTCTTCCTGTGGGAAACACCTGGGAAACATCTGGAGAGCCCCAGGTGTGGTTACCTGGTGGTGTTACCTGGCCGCCCCTCCCATGGGAATCACATTGAAAACTTCCAAAGACTCTCCAGGTGTTGTTACCTGACTGCCCTTCCCGCAAAAAACACCTGGAAAACATCTGGAGAGCCGCCAGGTGTTTTTACCTGGTGTAGTTACCAGATGTTATTACCAGGTGTGGTTACCTGGTGGGGTTACCTGGCCGCCATTCCTGCTGGAATCACCTGGAAAACACCTGGAGAGCCCCCAGGTGTTGTTACCAGGTGTTGTTGCCAGGTGTTGTTGCCAGGTGTTGTTACCTGTTCCTCCCCTCAGGTGACTCCTGTGATGGGTGGGGCTGCTCAGAAGCACCAGGTGTTTTCACCCACCTGGGCTGGGTGTGGCCTCCAGGTGTGACCTCGTGGGGTCATCGACAATTCCAAATTTAATGACGGAAAATCGGGAAATAAAGGAACAAAAGGGGGAAGGGAGGGGGGAGAGGCCATCGCTGCATTTTTTGGGGACAAAAGCAAAGATTTTTGTAATTTCTGCTGAATACCTGAAGTGATTGACGCGGCTCCGGGCAAGTGGCCAGGTGAGGGGTGTGGCCAGCTGAGGGGCGTGGCCAGGTGAGGAGTGTGGNGGACAGGTGAGGATGGGGGACAGGTGAAGGAGAGGTGAGTGAGACAGGTGGGAATGGGGAGGGGCAGGTGAGGGACAGGTGAGGTGTACCTGGATACCCCCCACTTCCAGCACGAGGACACTCGCAGCCATCTGGGAACCGCCAGGTGTGGTTACCTGGCTTCTATTCCCACAAGAATCACCTGGAAAACGTCTAGAGACTGCCCAGGTGTGGTTACCTGGCCACCCTTCCTTCAGGAAACACCTGGAAAACCTTCAGAGACACCCCAGGTGTGGTTACCTGGTCACCGTTCCTGCAAGAATCACCTGGAAAACATCTGGAGAGCCCCCAGGTGTTGTTACCTGGCCACCTTTCCTATGGGAAACACCTGGAAAACCTTCAGAGACTCTCCAGGTGTGGTTACCTGGCTACCCTTCCCACAAGAGACACCTGGAAAATGTCCAGGGACTCGCCAGGTGGGATTACCTGGCTGCCCTTCCTGCGGGAATCACCTGGAAAATCTCTGGAGAGCCCCCAGGTGTGGTTACCTGACCACTCTTCACACAAGAAATACCTGGAAAAGCTCCAGAGACTCCCCAGGTGTGGATACCTGGTTGTCCTTCCTTCAGGAAACACCTGGAAAAGCTCCAGAGAGCCTCCAGCTGTGGTTACCTGGCCACCCCTCTCATGGGAAACACCTGGAAAACTGCCAGAGACTCCCCAGGTGTTGTTACTTGGACACCCTTTCCACAAGAATCACCTTGAAAATGTCCAGAGACTCCCCAGGTGTGGATACCTCGTTGTCCTTCCTTCAGAAAACACCTGAAAAACTTGCAGAAACTCCCCAGGTGTGGTTACCTGGATGTCATTCCTATGGGAAACACCTGAAAAAACTCCAGAGACTCCCCAGGTGTGGTTACCTGACTGCTCTTCTTGCGGGAAACACCTGGGAATCACCTGGAAAAGCTTCAGAGAGCCCCCAGGTGTGGTTACCTGACTGTTCTTCCTGTGGAAACACCTGGGAAACGTCTGGAGAGCCCCCAGGTGTTGTTACCTGGCTGCCCTTCCTTCAGGGAACACCTGGAAAACATCTGGAGAGCCCCCAGGTGTAGTTACCAGGTGTGGTTACCTGGCCACCCTTTCCACGGGAATCACCGGGAAAACATCTGGAGAGTCCCCAGGTGTTGTTACCAGATGTTATTACCAGGTGTTGTTACCAGGTGTTGTTGCCAGGTGTTGTTACCTGTTCCTCCCCTCAGGTGACTCCTGCGATGGGCGGGGCTGCTCAGAGGCACCAGGTGTGTTCACCCACCTGGGCTGGGTGTGGCCTCCAGGTGTGCTCAGGTGTGACCTCATGGGGTCATCGACAATTCCAAATTAATGACGGAAAATCGGGAAATAAAGGAACGAATGGGGTGGGGGAGGGGAGGGGGGGAGAGGCCATCGCTGCTTTTTTGGGGGACAAAAGCAAAGATTTTGTAATTTCTGCTGAATACCTGAAGTGATTGACGCGGCTCCGGGCAAGTGGCCAGGTGAGGGGTGTGGCCAGCTGAGGGGCGTGGCCAGGTGAGGGGTGTGGCCAGCTGAGGGGTGTGGCCAGCTGAGGGGCGTGGCCAGGTGAGGGGCGTGGCCAGGTGAGGGGTGTGGCCAGCTGAGGGGTGTGGCCAGCTGATGGGCGTGGCCAGGTGAGGGGGCGTGGCCAGGTGAGGGGCGTGGCCAGCTGATTGGTGTGGTCAGCCGAGGGGTGTGGTCAGCTGAGGGGCGTGGTCAGTTGAGGGGGCGTGGTCAGTTGAGGGGCGTGGCCAGGTGTTCCCCAGATTCCCCTGGATGCTCCAGGTAACACCGGCCTCGGCCCCCTCAGGTGTTTTGAGAAAAAAAAATCGGGGAAAAAAAAGACAAAATAAACCAAAGTTTTGATTTTAATAAAACTGGGCTGGGTCCAGGTGATGGACAATCGGGACAATCTGACCAGTGCAGGGGTCAGCAGCACCCCAAAAATGCTCCAGGAGGGCAGAAACACCCCAAAATCACCCAAAAATCAACACAAACATCACCCCAAAAACATTCTTGAGAGCACCCAAACATCACTCAAAACCACCCCAAAGTAACCCAAAATCACCCCCAGACTACCCCAAAATCATCCCCAAAATCACTCCAAATAATCCCCAAAACCATCCCCAAAATACCTCAAAATCACCCCCAAATAGTCCCAAAATCACCCCAAAAAATCTGCCAAATGGCCCCAAAATCACCCTGAAATATCCCTGTATCCCCCAAATTACCCCATCTCACAACCCAAAATTACCTCAAAATCACCCCCAAAACACCGCAAAATCACCCCCAAATAATCCCCAAAACACCACCCAAAATTACCTCAAAATCACCCCCAAAATCACTCCAAATAATCCCCAAAACCACCCCCAAAAATCTGCCAAATTACCACAAGATAACGCCAAAATCACCCTGAAATATCCCTGAAACAATCCCCAAATTGTCCCAAATCACCACCCAAAATTACCTCAAATTACCCCCAAAATCACCCCAAATTACCCCCAAAACCATCCCAAAATAATCCCCAAAACCACCCAAATAATCCCCAAAATCACCCCCAAACTACCCCAAAATCCCCTACAAAAATCAGCCAAATCACCTCAAAATGGCGCCAAAATCACCCTGAAATATCCCTGAATTGTCCCCCAAATCACCACCCAAAATTACCTCAAACTCACCCCCTAACTACGCCAAAATCACCCCCAATAATTCCCAAAATCACCCCCAAAATCACCTCCAAAAATCTACAAAATCCCCCAAAATCCCCTCAAGATGGCCCCAAAGTCACCATGAAATATCCCTGAAACAACCCCCAAATGACCCCAAATCACCACCCAAAATTAACACAAATTCATACATAAATTTCCTCAATTTACCACCCAAATGTACCTCAAAATCACCCCCAAATAATCCCCCAAATCACCCTCAATTCCCAGAATCACCCTCAAATAATCCCCAAGATCACCCCCAATAATCCCCAAAATCATCCCCAAATAATTCCCAAAATCATCCCAAATAATTCCCAAAATCGCCCCCAAATAATCCCCAAATCATCCCAAATAATTCCCAAAATCACCCCCAAATAATCCCCAAATCATCCCAAATAATTCTCAAAATCACCCCCAAAAATCCCCAAAATCACCGCCAAGTAATCCCCAAATCATCCCAAATAATCCCCAAAATAATTCCCAAATAATCCCCAAGATCACCCCCAAAAATCCCCAAATCATTCCCAAATAATTCCCAAAATCACCCCCAAATAATTCCCA
>NW_026626328.1:5846-8790 GCF_030028575.1 Malurus melanocephalus
CACCCCCAAATCATCCCCAAAATCACCGCCAAATAATCCCCAAAGTCATCTCCAAACTATCCCAAAATCACCTCAAAATGGCCCTAAAATCACCCTGAAATATCCCTGAATTGTCCCCCAAATTACCCCAAATCATCACCCAAAATTACCTCAAAATCACCCCCAAACTACCCCAAAATCACCCTGAAATATCCCTGAATCATCCCCTAAATTACCCCAAATCACCACCCAAAATTACCGCAAATTCATACATAAATTTACCACCCAAATTTACCCCAAAGTGACCCCCAAATAACCCCCAAAATCATCCCCAAACTACCCCAAAATCACCCTGAAATATCCCTCAATCATCCCCCAAATCACCACCCAAAATTACCACTAATTCATACATAAATTTCCCCAATTCACCACCCAAATTTACCTCAAAATCACCCCCAATAATGCCCCGAATCACCCCCCAAAATCACCCCCAAAAATCCCCAAAATCATCCCCAAATAATTCCCAAAATCATCCCAAATAATTCCCAAGATCACCCCCAAAAATTCCCCAAATCATCCCCAAATACCCAAAATCATCCCAAATAATTCTCAAAATCACCCCCAAATAATCCCCAAAATCGTCCCAAAAATCCCCAAAATCACCCCAAAAATCCCCAAAATCACCCCCAAAAATCCCCAAAATCATCCCAAATAATCCCCAAAATCACCCCCAAACTACCCCAAAATCACTCTCAATCCCCAAGATCACCCCCAAAAATCCCCAAAATCATCCCAAAAATCCCCAAAATCATTCCCAAACTCCCGGCCCCGCTTGATCCCATCCGTGGGCTACCAGGATCCGGTGTCGGTGGCCAAAGCCACCCATCGGTCACCAACCCATCCGTGTCCCTTCCCTGGTGACCCCAGGTGTGTTTTGGGTTCAAATTCCTCTCCTTTTTTTTCCCTTTCTTTGGGAATTTTTTWMTTCCCCATTTGTCGCTGGGATACACTAATTGCCGGGTCATCCTTTTAATTGCTGGGTGATTAAAAATTCAATGATACCTATGGCCACACCCTAAGTGCTCAGAGAGTTTTTGTGGATGGGGCGGGAGATTGGGAATTTTGGTTTTCGCAGGAGTTTTTGTGGGTGGGGTGGAATTGGGAATTTTGGTTTTCACGGGAGAGAGTTTTTGTGGGTGGGGTGGGGATTGGGAATTTTGATTTTTGCAGGAGAGAGTTTTTGTGTGGTGGTGGTGGCAGGGATTGGGAATTTTGGTTTTCGCAGGAGAGAGTTTTTGTGGGTGGTGGCGGGGATTGGGAATTTTGATTTTTGCGGGAGAGAGTTTTTGTGGGTGGGGTGGGAATTGGGAATTTTGGTTTTCGCAGGAGAGAGTTTCTGTGGGTGGAATTGGGAATTTTGGTTTTTGCAGGAGAGAGTTTTTGTGGGTGGGGATTGGGAATTTTGGTTTTCGCGGGAGTTTTTGTGTGGTGGTGGCGGGGATTGGGAATTTTGGTTTTCGCGGGAGAAAGTTTTTGTGTGGTGAGGTGGGAATTGGGAATTTTGGTTTTTGCGGGAGAGAGTTTTTTGTGGGTGGAGCGAGGGGATTGGGAATTTTGTTTTTCACGGGAGAGAGTTTTTGTGGGTGGTGGCGGGGATTGGGAATTTTGGTTTTTGCGGCTTTGCTGCACTGTGATTTTTTTTTCTCTCCTGTGCCTTGCCGAGGATTTCCACCTTCAGCGGGGTGAACTCTGCTCCATCCCGTCTCGGAGCCGCGGGATTCCTGCTCGTCTCTTTTGAGGTTCTGGATTTCTTGCTGTCCAGAGGAGATCGGCGTTTTCCGCTGTGAGTTTTGCAGAGAAATTTTTCTCCATTCTCCATCCACCTCTGCCATTTTGTATCCCGCAGCCACGCGATTCCTGCTCGTCTCTTTGCTGTCCTGGGTTTCTTGCTGTCCAGAGGAGATCGGCATTTTGCGCTGTGAGTTTTGCAGAGAAATTTTTCTCCATTCTCCATCCATCTCTGCCATTTTGTGTCGATCATCACAGCCGCGGGATTCTTGCTCATCTTGTGCGGTTCTGGGTTTCTTGCTGTCCAGAAGAGCACCGGCGTTTTTTTTCCGCTGTGAAACGGAAAAAAGGAAAACGGATGATAAAACGGAAAGTTTTGCAGAGAAATTTTTCTCCATCCATCTCTGCCATTTTGTATCCCACAGCTGCAGGATTCCTGCTCGTCTCTTTTGAGGTCCTGGGTTTCTCGCTGTCCAGAGGAGATCGGCATTTTTTTCCGCTGTGAGTTTTGCAGAGAAATTTTTCTCCATTCTCCATCCACCTCTGCCATTTTGTGTCGATCATCGCAGCCGCGGGATTCCTGCTCGTCTCTTTGCTGTCCTGGGTTTCTTGCTGTCCAGAAAAGCACCGGCGTTTTTTTTCCGTTGTGAGTTTTGCAGAGAAACTTTTTCTCCATCCACCTCTGCCATTTTGTATCAATCACTGCAGCCGTGGGATTCCTGCTCGGTTCTGTGCAGTCCTGGGTTTCTTGCTGTCCAGAAAAGCACCGGCGTTTTCCGCTGTGGATTTTGCAGAGAAACTTTTCTTCATCCACCTCTGCCATTTTGTATCGATCATCGCGGCCGCGGGATTCCTGCTTATCTCTGTGCTGTCCTGGATTTCTCACTGTCCAAAAGAGCACCGGCGTTTTTCCCCTGTGAGTTTTGCAGAGAAACTTTTTCTCCATCCACCTCTGCCATTTTGTGTCGATCATCGCAGCCACCACGTCCCCTGCAGTCTCCGAAGAATTGTCACACCCTCCCCGCTCAGCCGAGAGCCAACAGTGTCCCTGCCAACAAAACTGTAACTTCACCAAGAGGGAGACTGTGTTTCTGTAAGGCTGTCACTGGGTTTGGGACTGGGCTGGTTGTTGCTATTGTTATTGTTACTTGTTTCGCCTTGTTATATATATATATAT
>NW_026626329.1:0-798 GCF_030028575.1 Malurus melanocephalus
TAAAACTGGTCAGGATGGTTTGAAGCTGCTGTAAGTGGTTGGTGGGCCCAGACTGGCTGTAACAGAAATGATGGCAGCAMAGATCATTCCCTGGGCAGGAACGGAGCAGGAAAATAAAGGAACAGCCATTTCTGTATCCCAGCCTGAGCTGCAGCAATAATTCAGGATATTGAGCTGCAGTCCAGCAGCATTTGCAGCTGATTTTCCTTAAATACACACAATTACAAAAAACTGCTGGCATCCCTCTGCTCCCACCATTTTCCTCCCTTCCTCTCTGTGTTGGGAGTTTTTCTCTTTCCTTTCACCCACTCCCTTTGTGGGATGGGAAATTGGGGATGGGAAGGGGAATGTCRTGCCCAGGAATGTACTGGGTGTGCTGAAATGATCCAGGCAAGGACTGCAGGAAACAGAAATTTTTGTTTTTATTTGCTCTCAGTCTATGGGGTCAGAAAGATGTTGGCATTGTGAATTAGGGAGTATTGATCTTTCAGGGGATTTATTCACACTGATAATCCTGTGCACTRTGTGTCTCCTTCAGAAAGCAGCTGAGATATCCACGGGATGTGGGCGCTTCTTCTAACCTGGGCTGTGCACAACTGAAATAAAAAAATCAGATTTTTTTTTATTATTTATTCCTCATTTATTAACCATTATATGCTATGAAATATCTTTTTATAGAATTATGCAGGCTGTCCACAACTGAAATAAAAAGATCAGAATTTTAAAAAATTATTTATTCCTCATTTATTTATTAATAATATGCCATGAAATATCTTTTTATAGAATTATGCAGGCTGT
>NW_026626329.1:4423-4891 GCF_030028575.1 Malurus melanocephalus
TGGTTTGGGTGGAAAGGGCCTTAAATCCCAGACTGGTTTGGGTGGAAAGGAACCTTAAATCCCAGATTGGTTTAGGTTGGGAGGGACCTTAAATCCCAGACTGGTTTGGAGTGGAAAGGGATCTTAAATCCCAGACTGGTTTAGGCTGAAAAGGACCTTAAATCCATGTCTTGCTTGGGGTGGAAAGGGCCTTGAATCCCAGATTGGTTTGGGGTGGAAGGGACCTTAAATTCCAGACTGGTTTAGGTTGGAAAGGGCCTTAAATCCCAGAATGATTTGGGGTAGAAAAAAATCTTAAATCCCAGACTGGTTTGGGTTGGGAGGGACCTTAAATCCCAGACTGGTTTAGGTTGGGAAGGAACCTTAAATCCCAGACTGGTTTGGGTTGAAAAAAGCCTTAAATCTCAGACTGGTTTGGGGTGGAAGGGACCTTAAATCCCATCCCATCCCATCCCATCCCATCCCATC
>NW_026626329.1:6276-7213 GCF_030028575.1 Malurus melanocephalus
TTTTTTTTTTTTGTTGGAGGGAACTGAGTGGAAAGGAGTGAAGGACTGGGCAAGGCAGGAACTCTGCTTGTCACAAAGCATCCTGTCACTCTCGGGAGAGGTGGATTTTTGGGGGACAGAAGTTCTGTCCTGTCACTTCGAGGAGCAAAAGGAAAAATCCCATTTTTAAGGGAAKTTTTCTGTGAACTTGCAGCAGAAACCACGAACTCGCTGCTGTCACATAGAGCAGGAGCTCCAACCTGAATTTTTGTGACTCCAATAACAATGCTGACAATACAGCTTGTGTTGTATTGTATCCTCAGCCTTGTTCTAATTAATTACTAATTGTTCATTTCCCGCAGATCACAGCCCCAGGCTGTTGTCATTGACAGCTGCGATGCTCAGGTGTTGATTACTGGGTTTTCAGAGAGGAAAAAACCAACGTTTAATCATGTTCTGGTAACGAAATTTATCTTTTTACTTAAAGAAATAGAAGAATTAGACATTAGACAGAACTCAGGGAAGAATTCTCTATGTGTTTCTTGATGCTTCAACCTTTTTCTGCCTGAAGTGTGTGGCATTGGGGCAACTTAATTATGGAAGGCAAATGGATTTTTCTGAGTTTGTCTCACAGCTGAGAATTGAAATATTTTTTTTAAATAACAGAGTTTAAGATTTCTGGGTCTTCACTCAAGGTATTCCATGTAAGATGGGCAAGGGCATCATTACCTATGTGGAATTTCTGCACTCGAGGTTCAATTTGTTGGTTTTGATGCTGTTCCTTTTTTATGATCTTTTATGATACGAGTCCTTTTCCAGACTCGAGCAAAGAAAAATCCCCCCATGCCAGGAAACCTTAACCCTGTTTTGTGTGTGGAAAGTTGCAGATGGTTTATTTGGAGGGGATTTGAGTTTCTCTCTGCGGACCAAGGGCTCCTGTTAATTCTGTCAGCACTGT
>NW_026626330.1:0-8271 GCF_030028575.1 Malurus melanocephalus
CAGGCTCCCTCACCAAATTCCTGGGTTCCCTCAGGACAAGACCAGACCCCCCACTAGGGCAAGGTCAGACCCTCCCTCACTGTCAGGTTCCCCCTCATGGAGACCAGGCCAACTCCACCTCAAATTGCCGGGTCCCCCTCTTAACAAGACCGGACTCCTCAATGCCGGGTTCCCCTCAGGACAAGACCAAACCCTCATCACTGCTGAGTCTCCTCTCATTGCTCAACAAATTCCTGGGTTCCCCTCAGGACAAGACCAAACCCCACCTCAGGACCAGTCCAGACCCTCCCTCACTGCCATTTTCCCCCTCATGGAGACCAGGCCAGACCCCACCTCAAACTGCCAGGTTCCCCCTCTTAACAAAACCGGATTCTTCTCAATGTTGGGTTTCCCCTCAAGACAAGACCGGACTCTCCTCACTGCGGGGTTCCCCTCACCGGGATGGAGCCGAGTTCCCCTCCAAGGAAGCCAAACTCCCCTCAGTGCCAGATCCCCCCTCAGGACAAGACCAAACCCTCCCCACTGCTGGGTCTCCCCTCATTGCCAGACCCCCTCACCAAATTCCCGGGTTCCCCTCAGGACAAGGTTCCTCATTACCAGATTCCTGCCAGGCTCTCCCTCATGGAGACAGGGCCAGAATCCTCCCTCATTACCGAGTCATTGGGATGGGGACGGGTGCCCCCCTCAGGAAACCAAACTCCCCATTGCTGCCGGGTTCCCCTCATGACCAGGCCAGACCCCCTCACCAAATTTCCATGTTTTCCACAGGACAAGGTCAGACTCTGCCATAGTTCCTGACTTCCCCTTAGTACCAGGTCTGGCCTCCTCACCAAATTGCCAGCTCCCTGCTCAGGATAAGACCAGACCCTCCTGACGGCTGGGCTCCCCCTCATGGAGCCCAGGCCAGAATCCCCACATTTTCCAATTCCCTCTCACACCGGGATAGGGTCAAATCCCCCCTCAGGAAGCCAAACTCCCCATTGCTGCCGGGTTCCCCTCAGGACAAGATTCCTCATTACCAGATTCCTGCCAGGCTCTCCCTCATGGAGACAGGGCCAGAATCCTCCCTCATTACCGAGTCACTGGGATAGGGCTGGGTGCTCCCCTCAGGAAGCCAAACTCCCCATCGTTGCCGGGTTCCCCTCATGACCAGGCCAGACCCCCTCACCAAATTTCCATGTTTTCCACAGGACAATGTCAGACCCCGCCACAGTTCCTGGCTTCCCCTTAGTACCAGGTCAGGCCTCCTCACCAAGTTGCCAGGTTCCCGCTCAGGATAAAACCAGACCCTCCTGACTGCCGGGTTCCCCCTCACAGACACCAGGCTGGACTCSCCACATTTTCCAATTCCCTCTCACACCAGGATAGGGTCAAATCCCCCCTCAGGAAGCCAAACTCCCCATCGCTGCTGGGTTCCCCTCATGGAGACCAGGCTGGACTCGCCACATTTTCAATTCCCTCTCACACCGGGATAGGGTCAAATCCCCCCTCAGGAAGCCAAACTCCCCATTGCTGCAGGTTCCCCTCATTACCAGGCCAGACCCCTCCCCAAATTCCCGAGTTCCCCTCGGGACAAGGTTCCTCATTACCAGATTCCTGCCAGGCTCTCCCTCACAGAGACGGGGCCAGAATCTTCCCTCATTACCGAGTCATTGGGATAGGGCCGGGTGCTCCTCTTAGGAAGCCAAACTTCCCCTCATTATCAGGCCAGACCCCCTCACCGAATTTCCATGTTTTCCACAGGACAAGGCCAGACCCCGCCATAGTTCCTGGCTTCCTCTTAGTACCAGGTCAAGCCACCTCACCAAGTTGCCTTAGGATAAGACCAGACTGCCGGGTTCCCCCTCAAAGACATTAGGCTGGACTCACCAAATTTCCCGATTCTCCCGATTTTCACACCGGGATAGAGCCAAGTCGCCCCCTTCAGGTCAAACTCCGCCTCACTGTCGGTTCCCCCTCAGGACAAGGTCAGACCCCCCAAATTCCTGGGTTCCCCCTCAGGACAAGGTCAGACCCCCCAAATTCCTGGGTTCCCCCTCAGGACAAGGTCAGACCCCATCTCAAATTGCCAGGTTCCCCCTCAGGACAAGGTCAGACCCCCCAAATTCCTGGGCTCCCCCTCAGGATAAGGTCAGAGCCCCCCAAATTCCTGGGTTCCCCCTCAGGACAAGGTCAGACCCCCCAAATTCCTGGGTTCTCCCTCAGGACAAGGTCAGACACCCCAAATTCCTGGGTTCCCCCTCAGGACAAGGTCAGACCCCCCAAGTTCCTGAGTTCCCCCTCAGGACAAGGTTAGACCCTCCAAATTCCTGGGTTCCCCTCAGGACAAGGTCAGACCCCCCAAATTCCTGGGTTCCCCCTCAGGACAAAGCCAGACCCAATCTCAAATTGCCGGGTCCCCCCTCAGGACAAAGCCAGACCCCCCCAATTCCTGGGTTCCCCTCAGGACAAGGCCAGACCCCACCTCAAATTGCCGGGTCCCCCCTTAGGACAAGGTCAAACCCCCCAAATTTCTCCGTTCCCCCTCAGGACAANCCAAATTCCTGGGTTCCCCCTCAGGACAAGATCAGACCCCCCCAATTCCTGGGTTCCCCCTCAGGACAAGGTCAGACCCCCCAAGATCCTGAGTTCTCCCTCAGGACAAGGTCAGACCCCCCAAGATCCTGAGTTCTCCCTCAGGACAAGGTCAGACCCCCCAAATTCCTGGGTTCCCCTCAGGACAAGGTCAGACCCCCCAAATTCCTGGGTTCCCCTCAGGACAAGGTCAGACCCCACCTCAAATTGCCGGGACCCACCTCAGGACAAAGTCAGACCCCACCTCAAATTGCCAGGTCCCCCCTCAGGACAAAGTCAGACCCCACCTCAAATTGCCGGGACGCCCCTCAGGACAGGTCAGATCTCCCCAGTTCCTGGGTTCCCTTCAGGAGCAGATGAGACCCCATCTCAAATTGCCAGGTCCACCCTCAGGACAAGGCAAGACCCCCACAGTTCCTGCATTCCCCTCAGGACCAGACCAGACCCCACCTCAAATTGCCGGGACCCACCTCAGGATAAGGTCAGACCCCCCCAGATTCCTGGGTTCCCCCTCAGGACAAGGTCAGACCCCCACAGTTCCCGGGTTCCCCCCGCAGGACAAGGTCAGATCCCCCCAATTCCTGGGTTCCCCTCAGGATCAGGTCAAACCCCACCTCAAATTGCCGGGACCCCCCTCAGGACAAGGCAAGACCCCCACAGTTCCTGAGTTCCGCTCAGGACCAGGCCAGACCCCACCTCAAATTGCCAGGTCCCCCTTCAGGACAAGGTCAGACCCCACCTCAAATTTCTGGGTTCCCCCTCAGGACAAGGTCAGACCCCATCTCAAATTGCCGGGTCCCCCCACAGGACAAGGTCAGATCCCCCCCAAATTCCTGGGTTCCCCTCAGGACAAGGTCAGACCCCACCTCACATTGCCAGGTCCCCCCATAGGACAGGTCAGATCCCCCAAATTCCTGGGTTCCCCTCAGGACCAGACCAAACCCCACCTCAAATTGCCAGGTCCCGCCTCAGGATAAAGCCAGACCCCACCTCAAATTGCTGGGTCCCCACTCAGGACAAAGCCAGACTCCACCTCAAATTCCTGGGTTCCCCTCAGGACAAGGTCAGACCCCCCAAATTGCCGGGTCCCCTCTCAGTCCAAGACCAGACTACCCTCACTGCCAAGTTCCTCTCAAGAGGCCAAATTCCYCCTCAGGATAAGACCGGACCCCCTCAATTCCTCGGTCCCACTCATAACCAGGCCAGGCCCCCTCACCAAATTCCCAGGTTCCTTTTAGGATAAGACCAGACCCCTGTGGCTGCCAGGTTCCCCCTCAAGGAGAGCAGGCAGAACTCTCCCAATTTCCCAATCTCCCCTCACCAGGATAGAGCCGGGTCCCCTTTCAGGAGGCCAAATTCCCCGACTCAGGACAAAGCTGAACCTCCCCAATTCCTGGATCCTCCTCATTATCGGGCCAGGCTCCCTCACCAAATTCCTGATTCCTCTCTAGGGACAAGACCGGACCCTCCCAATTGCGGGGTTCCCCTCAGGACATGATGGGACTCCCCTCAGTGCCCGGTTCTCCTCATGGAGACCAGACCAGACCCCCGCATTTCCCGATCCCCTTCACCGGGACAGGGCCGGGTTCCCCTCAGGACATCCCGGGTTCCCCTCAGGACAAGACCGGACCCCCCTCACTGCCCGGTTCTCCCTCACAGAGACCAGACCGGACCCCCCCATTTCCCGATCGCCCCTCACCGGGACAGGACCGGGTTCCCCTCAGGAATCCCGGGTTCTCCTCAGGACATGATGGGACTCCCCTCACTGCCCGGTTCCCCCTCACAGAGACCAGACCGGATCCCCCCATTTCCCGATCCCCCTCACAGGGACAGGACTGGGATCCCCTCAGGACATGACCGGACCCCCCTCACTGCCCGGTTCCCCCTCACAGAGACCAGACCGGACCTCCCCATTTCCCGATCGCCCCTCACCGGGATACGGACGGGTTTCCCCTCAGGACATGATGGGGTTCCCCCACACGGAGCCCAGACCGGAGCCCGCAGTTTCCCCCCGGGACAGGACCGGGTTCCCCTCAGGACATGATGGGACCCCCCTCACTGCCCGGTTCCCCCTCACAGAGACCAGACCGGACCCCCGCGCAATTCCCGATCCCCCCTCACCGGGACAGGACCGGGTTCCCCTCAGGACAAGACCGGACCCCCCTCAGTGCCCGGTTCCCCTCATGGAGACCAGACCGGACGCCCCGCCATTTCCCGATTCCGTTCACCGGGACAGGGCCGGGTTCCCCTTAGGACATCCCGGGTTCCCCTCAGGACATGACCGGACCCCCCTCACTGTCCGGTTCCCCCTCATGGAGACCAGACCGGACCCCCCCCATTTCTCAATCCCCCCTCATCAAGACAGGACCGGGTTCCCCTCAGGACATGATCGGACCCCCCTCACTGCCCGGTTCCCCCTCACAGAGACCAGACCGGACCCCCCCATTTCCCGATCCCCCTCACCGGGACAGGACCGGGATCCCCTCAGGACATGATCGGACCCCCCTCAGTGCCCGGTTCCCCCTCACAGAGACCAGACCGGACCCCCCCATTTCCCGATCGCCCCTCACGGGGATACGGACGGGTTTCCCCTCAGGACACGATGGGGTTCCCCCTCACGGAGCCCAGACCGGAGCCCGCAGTTTCCCCCCGGGACAGGACCGGGTTCCCCTCAGGACAAAACCGGACTCCCCTCCCTGCCCGGTTTCCCCTCACAGAGCCCAGACCGGAGCCCGCAGTTTCCCGATCGCCCTTCACCGGGACAGGACCGGGTTCCCCTCAGGACATGATGGGTTTCCCCCTCACAGAGACCAGACCGGAGCCCCGCGCATTTCCCGATCCTCTTCACCGGAACAGGGCCGAGTTCCCCTCAGAACAAGACCGGACCCCCTCACTGCCCGGTTCCCCTCAGAGAGACCAGACCCGACCCCCGCGCAATTCCCGATCGCCCCTCACCGGGACAGGGCTGGGTTCTCCTCAGGACATGATCGGACCCCCCTCAGTGCCCGGTTCCCCTCATGCAGACCAGACCGGAGCCCCGCCATTTCCCGATTTCCCCTCACCGGGACATGACCGCGATCCCCTCAGGACAAGACCGGACCCCCCTCACGGAGACCAGACCAGAGCCCCACATTTCCCGATCCCCACTCCCCGGGACAGAGACAGGTTCCCCTCAGGAATCCCGGGTTCCCCTCAGGACATGACCGGACCCCCCTCACTGCCCGGTTCCCCCTCATGGAGACCAGACCGGACCCCCCACATTTCCCGATCCCCTTCACCGGGACAGGACCGGGTTCCCCTCAGAACATGACCGGACCCCCCTCACTGCCCGGTTCCCCTCACAGAGACCAGACCGGACCCCCGCATTTCCCGATCGCCCCTCACCGGGACAGGACCGGAACCCCCTCAAGACATGATCGGACCCGCCGCAGTGCCCGGTTCCCGCTCACGGAGACCAGACCGGACCCTCCCCCGCAATTCCCGATTCCCCTTCACCGGGACAGGACCGGGTTCCCCTCAAAACATGACCGGACGACCCTCACTGCCCGGTTCTCCCTCACGGAGACCAGACCGGACCCCCCACATTTCCCGATCGCCCTTTACCGGGACAGGACCGGGTTCCCCTCAGGACAAGACCGAACCCCCCTCAGTGCCCGGTTCCCCCTCACAGAGACCAGGCCGGAGCCCCGCGCATTTCCCGATCCCCGCTCACCGGGAGCCGCCCAGTCCCCTCCCCGTTTCCACGGCAATCCTGTGAGGGTCCCCCCCTCCCCGTTGCCATGCCAATCCCCCCGTTTCGCCCTCCCCGGTCACCCCCGGACCTGCTCCATGCTGGCGGCTCCCGCGTGCGCCGCCGAACACGTGGGCGCGGGTAAGGATCGGCCACGCCCCCTCCCGCCGCACTTCCGCCTTCCCGCGGCTCCGCGCCGTTACCGAACGAACGGATCCCGCTCCTGGGCAGGGCAGGATAACGGGAAAACAGAATATAACGGGGAAGATAACGGGAAAGATAACGGGAAAAGTAACGGGAAAGGAGTGGCAGTGGCGGGAAAAATGTCAAAGCAAAAGGGCGCATGCGCAGAGTCCACCGCGCCCCCGGGTTTGCGCATGCGCAGCGGCGGCAGCACCGAAATACGCATCATGTGGGGGCGGGGCCTATGGAGGGGGCGTGGCTATCAGTGGGAGGGGCCTGACACGGCCGGTCACCTTCGGCACTGGAGGGGGCGTGGCCAAAGAGAACAGAGGCGTGTCCACAGGGGGATGGGCGTGGCCAGGCTTGACAGGCGCATTGCCTTGCGAGAGCCCCGCTCGGTATTGCCAGCAACGCCCAWAGGGGCGTGGCCTGATGGGAATGGGCGTGGCCGGACCTATCAGAGTCACCAATGAACGGGGACGAGAGTCCGATAAGAGGAGCTGTCCTAAAGTGATAGAAGGCGTGGTCAGGTGGGACAGGGGGCGTTCTCAAGTGAGAGCCCCGCCCAGGTGCTACCAGCAAAGAAAGGACGCATGACCAGATGTAGGCAATGGGCGTTTATTAGGGATAAAAATATATTAGAGGCGTTTCCATGTGGGAGCCACGCCCAGGCAGTTCCAGCGGCGGGCAGTGGGCGTGGTCTGTTGTTAGTGGGCGTGGCCCGCCTTATCGGGGGCGTTCCCTTGCCATAGCACTGCCGTCTATGACCAGCGGACCTTGCCCATTCCAAGTAGGCGTGTCCCCAAATCTTGCTGGTATTTCCCTGCTCCGCCCAGCCCGCCCATTAACATTATATAGAGTGGGCGTGGCCACATCACGAAAGGGCGTGTCTCAAGCAAAGCCCTTATCAGAGACAGGAGGTGGGCGTGGTCTCTACGCCAAGGCTCTTATCGCAGACGGGAGGTGGGCGTGGTCTCTACGCCAGGGCTCTTATCAGAGAGGGGAGGTGGGCGTGGTCTCTACGCCAAGGCTCTTATCAGAGACAGGAGCTGGGCGTGGTTTCTACTTCAAGGCTCTTATCGTGGACGGGACGTGGGCGTGGTTTCTACTTCAAGGCCAGGGGTCTTATCGCAGACAGGAGGTGGGCGTGGGCCCTGCTTCAAGGCTCATATCAGAGACGGGAGGTGGGCGTGGTCCCTACGCCACGGCTCTTATCAGAGACGGAGGTGGGCGTGGCCACCGCGCAAACGCCCCGCCCATTTTATATCACAACACGCAGTAGGCGGTGCTACCGCACATTTAGGCGTGGCCTCCAACCCAAAGCCCCGCCCCTATCACCAAAAGCCAATAGGCGTGTTTGCTTCCCCGTGGGCGTGTCCACGCACGCGCCGCTCCCCGCCTTACTCCGCCCCCTGCCGCCAACAGCCAATAGGCGTGTTCGCTTCCCAGTGGGCGTGTCCGCGCATGCGCCGCTCCCCGCCTTCCCCCGCCCCCAAGATGGCGGCGGCCATGCCGCGCCCCGCCGCTGCCGCCGCTGCCGCCGCTCGCGCCCTTTCCCGCCCTTTTTAACGCCCTCAGACTGCCCCCCGCACCCCCCCATCCCCTCCCGAGCCTTTCCCGCCCCCGCCGTGAGGGCGCGGCCATGGACGGACCCGGCTCAGCAGCGGCGGCGGGCGCGGGGCCCGGCGGCAGCAACGTGCCCGCCTTCCTCACCAAGCTCTGGACGCTCGTGGAGGATCCCGACACCGACGCGTTGATCTGCTGGAGCCCGGTGAGTCCATCCC
>NW_026626331.1:0-2605 GCF_030028575.1 Malurus melanocephalus
ACAGGTGAGCACAGGTGAGACAGGTGAGCACAGGTGAGCTCAGGTGAGACAGGTGAGATGGAACAATGGCACAGGTGAGCACAGGTGAGCACAGGTGAGCACAGGTGAGACAGGTGAGATGGAACAATGGCACAGGTGAGCACAGGTGAGCACAGGTGAGACAGGAACAGGTGAGCACAGGTGAGCACAGGTGAGATGGGACAGGTGTATCCCAGGTGAGCCCAGGTGTGTCCCAGCTGTGTTTTATTCCATCCAGGTGTATTCCAGGTGTGTTTTTATCCTCCCCAGCTGTGTCCCAGGTGTGTTTGCGGTGTACCCTAACCCATCCAGGTGTGCCCAGGTGTATCCCAGGTGTGTCCAGGTGTGTTTCTATGGTGTTTTAACCCATCCAGGTGTGCCCAGGTGTATCCAGGTGTATCCCAGGTGTATTTCATGCTCTCACCTGATTGGCTGCCGGCAGTGGGCGGCGGTCAGCACCCACTGCGCCCCCACAGGTGTGTCCAGGTGTGTTTGGGGTGTACCCTAACCCATCCAGGTGTGTCCAGGTGTGTTTCTATGGTGGTTTAACCCATCCAGGTGTATCTCAGGTGTGTCCCAGGTGTGTTTTAACCCATCCAGGTGTCCCCAGGTGTGTTCAGGTGTACCCCAGGTGTGTTTCTATTGTGTTTTAACCCATCCAGGTGTGTTTCTATCCTCCCCAGGTGTATCTCAGGTGTATCTCAGGTGTGTTTTAAGCCCCCCAGGTGTGTCTCTCACCTGATTGGCTGTCGGCAGTGGGCGGCGGTCAGCACCCACTGCGCCCCCACAGGTGTGCCCAGGTGTATCCCAGGTGTATCCAGGTGTGTTTCTATTGTGTTTTAACCCATCCAGGTGTATCCCAGGTTTATCCCAGGTGTGCCCAGGTGTGTCTGGGTGTGTCTCTCATCTGATTGGCTGGCGGCAGTGGGCGGCGGTCAGCACCCACTGCGCCCCCACAGGTGTGTCCAGGTGTGTTTCTATCGTGTTTTAACCCATCCAGGTGTATTTTAACCCATCCCAGGTGCCCCCAGGTGTATCCCAGGTGTGTTCAGGTGTGTCTCAGGTGTATTTTAAGCTCTCACCTGATTGGCTGGTGGCAGTGGGCGGCGGTCAGCACCCACTGCGCCCCCACAGGTGTGCCCAGGTGTGTTTGGGGTGTACCCTAACCCATCCAGGTGTATCCCAGGTGTGTTTCTATGGTGGTTTAACCCATCCCGGTGTATCTCAGGTGTATCTCAGGTGTGTTTTAACCCATGCAGGTGTATCTCAGGTGTATCTCAAGTGTATCTCAGGTGTGTTTTAACCCATGCAGGTGTATTTTAATCTCTCACCTGATTGGCTGCCGGCAGTGGGCGGCGGTCAGCACCCACTGCGCCCCCACAGGTGTGTCCAGGTGTGTTCAGGTGTGTTTTAACCCATCCAGGTGTCCCCAGGTGTGTTCAGGTGTACCCCAGGTGTGTTTTATCGTGTTTTAACCCATCCAGGTGTGTTTCTATCCTCCCCAGGTGTGTCTCAGGTGTGCCCAGGTGTGTCTGGGTGTGTCTGGGTGTGTCTCTCACCTGATTGGCTGCCGGCAGTGGGTGGCGGTCAGCACCCACTGCGCCCCCACAGGTGTGCTCAGGTGTGTTTCTATGGTGTTTTAACCCATCCAGGTGTGGTTTTATGGTGTTTTAACCTATCCAGGTGTATCCCAGGTGTATCTCAGGTGTATTTTAATCTCTCACCTGATTGGCTGCCGGCAGTGGGCGGCGGTCAGCACCCACTGCGCCCCCCCAGGTGTGCCCAGGTGTGTTTCTATGGTGTTTTAACCCATCCAGGTGTATCTCAGGTGTCCCCAGGTGTACCCCAGGTGTGTTTTAACCCATCCAGGTGTGTCTCTCACCTGATTGGCTGCCGGCAGTGGGCGGCGGTCAGCACCCACTGCACCCCCACAGGTGTGTTCAGGTGTGTTCAGGTGTATCTCAGGTGTATTTTAACCCACTCAGGTGTATCCCAGGTGTGCCCAGGTGTATCTCAGGTGTATCCCAGGTGTATTTCATGCTCTCACCTGATTGGCTGTCGGCAGTGGGCGGCGGTCAGCACCTACTGCACCCCCACAGGTGTGCCCAGGTGTGTTTCTATGGTGTTTTAACCCATCCAGGTGTGCCCCAGGTGTATCCCAGGTGTATCCCAGGTGTGTCTCAGGTATATTTTAATCTCTCACCTGATTGGCTGTCGGCAGTGGGCAGCGGTCAGCACCCACTGCGCCCCCACAGGTGTGTCCAGGTGTATCTCAGGTGTCCCCAGGTGTACCCCAGGTGTGTTTTAACCCATGCAGGTATATTTTAATCTCTCACCTGATTGGCTGGCGGCAGTGGGCGGCGGTCAGCACCCACTGCGCCCCCACAGATGTGTCCAGGTGTGTTTATATCGTGTTTTAACCCGTCCAGGTGTACCCCAGGTGTATCCCAGGTGTATCCCAGGTGTGTTCAGGTGTATCTCAGGTATATTTTAATATCTCACCTGATTGGCTGGCGGCAGTGGGCGGCGGTCAGCACCCACTGCGCCCCCACCAGGCTCCCCCCGCACAGGATCTGCCCCCGCTTGG
>NW_026626331.1:4033-5193 GCF_030028575.1 Malurus melanocephalus
AAATGGGGAAAAATGGGAAAAAAATGGGAGAAAATGGGGAAAAATAAAAAAAAAATGGGGAAAATGGGGGAAAAATGGGAAAAAAATGGGAGAAAAAGGGAGAAAAATGGGGAAAATTGGGGGGAAAAATGGGGATAAAATGGAGCACTTTGAGCACATGAGCACCTTGACCATGATCAACTGTCCCCTGTGGCCACCTTGACAACCCTGAGAGTGACCACCTGGACATTGTGACCACCTTGAGAGTGACCACCTGAACATTGTGACCACCTGACCACGTTGACCACAATCACCTGGACATTGTGGCCACTATGAGAGTGACCACTATGAGAGTGACCACTATGAGAGTGACCACCTCGAGAGTGACTACGTGGCCACCTTGACCACAACCACCCTAAGAGTGACCACCTGGACATCGTGACCACCTCAAGAGTGACCACCTTTACAACCCTGACAGTGACCACCTGGACATCATGACCACCTGGACATCATGACCACCCTGAGAGTGACCACCTGGACATTGTGACCACCTTGACCACGATCACCCTGAGTGACCACCCTGAGAGTGACCACTTGGACATTGTGACCACCTGGACATTGTGACCATGATCAACTGTCCTCTGTGGCCACCTGGACCACCCTGAGAGCGACCACTTGGACCACCTTGACCATGATCCCCTGTCCCCTGTGGCCACCCTAAGAGTGACCACCTGGACATTGTGACCACCTCGAGAGTGACCACCTGGACACCTTGACCATGGTCACCCTGAGAGTGACCACCTCGAGAGTGACCACCTGGACACCTTGACCATGACCACCTGCGTCCTGTGACCACCTGGACATTGTGACCACAATCACCTGTCCCCTGTGGCCACCTGGACCACCTTGACCACAATGACCCTAAGAGTGACCACCTGGATGGTGACCACCTGGACATTGTGACCACCTCGAGAGTGACCACCTGACCACTTGACCATGGTCACCCTGAGAGTGACCACCTCGAGAGTGACCACCTGGACATTGTGACCACTCTGACCACCTCGAGAGTGACCACCTGACCACCTTGACCATGATCCCCTGTCCCCTGTGGCCACCTGGACATTGTGACCACCCTGAGAGTGACCACCTGGACATTGTGACCACCTGACCACCTTGAGAGT
>NW_026626331.1:6464-7937 GCF_030028575.1 Malurus melanocephalus
TGACCACCTGGACATTGTGACCACCTTGAGAGTGACCACCTGGCCACCTTGACCACAATCCTCTGTCCCCTGTGACCACCTGACCACCTCGAGAGTGACCACCTGGCCAACGATCTCCTTTCCCTTGTGGCCACCTGGACATTGTGACCACCTTGACCACAATCACCCTGAGAGTGACCACCTGGACACTGTGACCACCTGACCACCTCGAGAGTGACCACCTGACCACCTTGACCACCTCGAGAGTGGCCACCTTGACCAGCCTGAGAGTGACCACCTGGACATTGTGACCACCTCAAGAGTGACCACCTGACCATTGTGACCACCTTGTGACCACCTTGGCCACAACCACCCTGAGAGTGACCACCTTGAGAATGACCACCTGGCCACCTCGAGAGTGACCACCTGGACATTGTGACCACAATCACCTGTCTCCTGTGGCCACCTGGACCACCTTGACCACAACCACCCTAAGAGTGACCACCATGACCACCTGGCCCATGATCCCCTGTCCCCTGTGGCCGCCTGGACATTGTGACCACCCTGAGAGTGACCACCTGACCACTTGACCATGATCACCCTGAGAGTGACCACCTGGACATTGTGGCCACCTTGACCATGGTCACCCTGAGTGACCACCCTGACAGTGACCACCTTGAGAGTGACCACTTGGACATTGCGACCACCTTGACCACGATCATGTGGACATTGTGACCATCCTGAGAGTGACCACCTGACCACCTTGACCACAATCACCCTGAGAGTGACCACCTGGACCATGATTACCTGGACATTGTGACCACCTGCACCACCTCGAGAGTGACCACCTGACCAACAATCTCCTGTCCCCTGTGGCCACCTGGACATTGTGACCACCTTGACCACCGCAAGAGTGACCGCCTTGAGAGTGACCACCTGGACATTGTGACCACCCTGAGAGTGACCACCTGGACCCTGTGACCACCTTGGGAGTGACCACCCTGACCCTGTAACCACCTGGACCACCTTGACCACCTTGACAGTGACCACCTGGACATTGTGACCACCTTGAGAGTGACCATCTCAAGTGACCACCTGACCACCTTGACCACAACGACCCTGAGAGTGACCACCTGGACACTGTGACCACTCTGACCACCTTGACCATGATCCCCTGTCTCCTGTGGCCACCTTGACCACCTTGAGAGTGACCACCTCAAGTGACCACCTGACCACCTTGACCACAACCACTCTAAGAGTGACCACCTGGACATTGTGACCACCTTGACCACGATCATGTAGACATTGTGACCACCCTGAGAGTGACCACCTGGACCATGATCACCTGGACATTGTAACCACCTTGACCACCTCAAGAGTGACCACTTCGTCCACGATCCCCTGTCCCCTGTGGCCACCTGGACATTGTGGCCACCTTGACCACCCTGAGAGTGACCACCGGGACATTGTGTCCACCTGGCCCCAATCCCCTGT
>NW_026626332.1:0-3031 GCF_030028575.1 Malurus melanocephalus
GAGACACAGGGAGGGGGGAATTCTGGGGGAAAAAATGGGAAAAATGGGAAAAATTAAAAAAATTTGGGAATTTAAAAAAAATGGGAAAGAAATTGGGAAAAAATGGGGAAAAATGGGAAAAAATGGGGAAAAAATGGGGAAAAAATGGGAATTTCAAGAAAAAAATTGGGGAAAAATGGGAAAAATGGGAAAAATGGGAAAAATTTAAAAATTTGGGGATTTAAAAAAAAACGGGAAAAAATCGGGAAATTTTTAAGAAGAATTGGGGAAAAAATGGAAAAAAAAGGAAAAATTTAAAAAAAAAATTGGGGAAAAAATGAAAAATAATGGGAAATTTGGGAAAAATTTAAAATTTGGGGAAATTTTAAAAAAAATGGGGAAAAAACGGGAAAAAATGGGGAAAAATGAAAGAAAAAGGGGGGAAATTTGAAGAAAAATTGATGAAAAAATGGGAAAAACAGGAAAAATGGGAGATTTCAAGAAAAAAATGGGGAAAAATGGGAAAAAATGGGGAAATTTAAAAAAAAAAAATCGGGAAAATGGAAAAACAAATGAAGAAAATGAATTCTTATCCTAAAAAACACAAATCCCCAGCTTAAACCTAAGCCTAACTCTAAGCCAGGCCTAACCCTAACCCTAACCCTAACCCTAACCCTAAGCCAGGCCTAACCCTAAGCCTAAGCTTAACCAAATTTTCATCCAAAAATCCCCATTTTTCCCCAAAAAATCCCCATTTTCACCTCCCAAAATCCACAAATTTCACCCAAAACTCCATTTTTTCCTCCTAAAATTCACCAATTTTGATCAAAATTTTATTTTTCACCCAAATCCAATTTTCATCCAAAAATCCAAATTTTTGTTCAAAAATCGACATTTTCACTCCTAAAATCCATGAATTTTGTCCCAAAATGATTTTTCCTCCTAAAAAGCACAAATCCCAGCCTAAACCTAAGCCTAAACCTAAGCCAGGCCTAACCCTAACCCTAACCCTAAGCCTAAGCCTAAGCCTAACCCTAACCCTAAGCCAGGCCTAACCCTAACCCTAACCCTAACCCTAACCCTAACCCTAAGCCAGGCCTAACCCTAAGCCTAAGCTTAACCACATTTTCCACTAAAAACCCCCATTTTTGTCCAAAAATCCCCATTTTCACCTCCTAAAATCCACAAATTTCACCCAAAACTCCATTTTTTCCTCCTAAAATTCACAAATTTTGATCAAAATCAGATTTTCCACCCAAATCCACTTTTCATCCAAAAATCCACATTTTCATCAAAAAAATGCAAATTTTCACTCCTAAAATCCACGAATTTTATCCCAAAATGATTTTTCCTCCTAAAAAACACAAATCCCAGCCTAAACCTAAGCCTAAACCTAAGCCAGGCCTAACCCTAACCCTAACCCTAACCCTAACCCTAAGCCAGGTCTAACCCTAAGCCTAAGCTTAACCACATTTTCCGCCAAAAATCCCCATTTTTGTCCAAAAATCCCCATTTTCACCTCCCAAAATCCACAAATTTCACCCAAAACTCCATTTTTTCCTCCTAAAATTCACCAATTTTTCCCAAAATCCAAACTTTTCAACCCAAAACCATTTCACCTCCTAAAATCCACAAATTTTGCTCAAAATCCACATTTTTCACTCCTAAAATCCACGATTTTTTTCCCAAAATGGTTTCTTCTCCTTAAAAAATACAAATCCCCACCCTAAACCAAAGCCTAAACCTGAGCCTAACTCTAAGCCAGGCCTAACCCTAACCCTAACCCTAACCCTAACCCTAAGCCAGGCCTAACCCTAAGTCTAAACCTTTTTCCTCCAAAAATCCACTTTTTCACCCAAAAATCCACATTTTCACCTCCTAAAATCCACGAATTTCATCCAAAATCCATTTTTTTCATTCCTAAAATCCACGATTTTTTCCCAAATCCAAACTTTTCACCCCAAATCCACTTTTCCTCCAAAAAACCGCATTTTTGTTCCTAAAATCCACGAATTTCGTCCAAAATCCTTTTTTTCTCCCTAAAATCCACATTTTCACCTCCTAAAATCCATAAATTTCACTCAAAATCGCGTTTTTCCACCCAAATCCACTTTTCCTCCAAAAATCCACAAATCCCACTTCGGGCGCCATTTTTTCTCTAAAAAACACCAAAAAAACACCAAAAAAAAGCCAAAAAAAGCCCAAAAATCGCAATTTTTTCCTTCAAACTTCACTTTAATTTCCAAAATTTTCCCAAAATTCCAGAATTTTCTCTCAATAACACACGAGGTCAGAATCAGCCAGAACCACGGAAACGTTGACGTTGGCCGGCCGTCCCAAGGTCCGGTCCAGGCTCCTCTGGACCACGCCCACCCCCAAAAATCCACATTTTCATCCTAAAAATCCACAAATTTCACCTCAAATCCATTTCTCCACCTAAAACCCACATTTTTTTCCAAAAAAATCCACAAATTTTTCCCAAAAATCCACATTTTCACCTCCTAAAATCCACGATTTTTTCCCAAATCCAGTTTTCCTCCTAAAATCCGCTTTTTCATCCAAAAATCCACTTTTTCACCCAAAAATCCCCATTTTTCACTCCTAAAATCCACCAATTTTCCCAAAAATCCAAACTTTTCACCCCAAAACCATTTCTCCTCCCAAAATCCACAAATCCCACTTCGGGCGCCATTTTTTCTCTAAAAATCGCCCTAAAACCACCAAAAAAAGGTCAAAAAACACCGAAAAAAAGCCAAAAAAAAGCCCAAAAATTGCAATTTTTTTTTTTTTATTTTCCCAAAATTTTCCCAAAATTCCAGAATTTTCCCTCAATAACAGACGAGATCGGAATCGGCCAACACGACGGAAACGTTGACGTTCGCCGGCCGTCCCAAGGTCCGGTCCAGGCTCCTCTGGACCACGCCCACCCCCAAAAATCCACATTTTCATCCCAAAATCCACATTTTCACCTCCTAAATTCCACAAATTTCACTCAAAATCACTTTTTCCACCCAAATCCACTTTTACTCCAAAAATCCACAAATCCCACTTC
>NW_026626332.1:4496-6230 GCF_030028575.1 Malurus melanocephalus
GGCTCGGGGGCGGGGCCGAGCACCGAGTAGCGGGCGGGGCTGAGGGGCGTGTCCTGCTGGGTCCACGTGACCAAGATGGCCGCCGGGCGGAAGCCGCTGGCCAGGCAGGTGAGCGAAGCCGTCTCGCGCAGCGCCAGCTCCTCGGGGGGAGGGGCGAAGGCGAAGACGCGCGGCGGGGTGGGCGTGGTCTCTGTAAAGGGGGAGGGGATTGGGTTAGGACTGGGTTGGGGTGGGTTAGGACTGGTTTTAGGTGGTTAGGACTGGTTTAGGACTGATTTAGGGTTAGGACTTGCTTAGGATTGGTTTGGGGTGGTTAGGACTGGCTTAGGACTGGTTTAGGACTGGTTTGGGGTGGTTAGGGCTTGGTTTAGGACAGGTTTGGGGTGGTTAGGACTGGTTTAGGACTGGTTTAGGACTGGTTTAGGACTGGTTTAGAACTGGTTTAGGGTTAGGACTGGTTTTAGGACGGGTTTGGGGTGGTTTGGGACCGGTCTGGACCAGTTTGGAGTAGTTTGGTACTGGTTTAGGAGTGGTTTAGGAGTGGTTTAGGACTGGTTTAGGGTTAGGACTGGTTTAGGAGTGGTTTGCGGTGGTTAGGACTGGTTTAAGAGGGGTTTAGGACTGGTTTGGGGTGGTTAGGACTGGCTTAGGACTGGTTTAAGACTGGTTTAAGACTGGTTTAAGACTGGTTTGGGGTGGTTAGGACTGGTTTAGGACTGGTTTAAGACTGGTTTAGAGTGGTTTAGGACTGGTTTAGGACTGGTTTAGGACCATTTTGGACCACTTTGGAGTGGTTTGGGACCAGTTTAGGACTGGTTTGGGGTGGTTAGGACTGGTTTAGGGTCATTTAGGGCTGGTTTAGGGTGGTTTAGGGCTGGTTTAGAACCAGTTTGGGACTGGTTTGAGGTGGTTAGGACTGGCTTAGGAGTGGCTTAGGACTGGTTTAGGACTGGTTTGCGGTGGTTAGGACTGGTTTAGGACCGGTTTAGGACTGGTTTAGGCCTGGTTTGCGGTGGTTTGGGGTGCTTTAGGACTGGTTTGAGGTGGTTAGGACTGGTTTGGACCAGTCTGGGGTGGTTAGGACTGGTTTAGAACTGGTTTTCGGTGGTTAGGACTCGTTTCGGGGGCTTAGGACTGGTTTGGGACTGGTTTAGAACTGGTTTAGGGTTAGGACTGGTTTAGGACTGGTTTAGGACTGGTTTGGGGTGGTTAGGACTGGTTTAGGACTGGTTTAGGACTGGTTTGGGGTGGTTAGGACTGGTTTAGGACTGGTTTGAGATGGTTAGGACTGGCTTAGGATCAGTTTGGAGTAGTTTGGGACCAGTTTAGGACTGGTTTAGGCCTGGTTTAGCACTGGTTTGGGATTGGTTTGAGGTGGTTAGGACTGGTTTAGGACTGGTTTAAGACTGATTTAGGATTGGTTTAGGACTGGTTTAGGGCTGGCTTAGGGCTGGTTTGGGACCAGTTTAGACCAGTTTGGGACCAGCAGATCACGAAAATCCCAGTTAGGCCTGACCACTCCCAGTTAGGCCAGACCATTTCCCAGTTTAATCCCAGTTCAATCCCAGTTTGGGCCCAGTTCAGCTCCCAGTTAGGCCAGACCACTCCCAGTTAGGCCTGACCATTCCCAGTTAGGCCTGACCATTCCCAGTTAGGCCTGACCACTCCCAGTTAGGCCTGACCACTCCCAGTTAGGCCTGACCATTCCCAGTTAGGCCTGACCACTCCCAGTTA
>NW_026626332.1:8960-9995 GCF_030028575.1 Malurus melanocephalus
AGTTAGGCCGGACCATTCCCAGTTTAATCCCAGTCCATTCCCAGTTAGGCCTGACCATTCCCAGTTTAATCCCAGCTCAATTTCCCAGTTAGGCCAGACCATTCCCAGTTAGGCCGGACCATTCCCAGTTTAATCCCAGTCCATTCCCAGTTAGGCCTGAGCACTCCCAGTTTGGTCCCAGCTCAATTTCCCAGTTAGGCCAGACCATTCCCAGTTTAATCCCAGACCATTCCCAGTTAGGCCGGACCATTCCCAGTTGGTTTCCAGTTAGGCCAGACCATTCCCCAGTTTAATCCCAGTTCAATCCCAGTTAGGCCTGACCACTCCCAGTTAGGCCTGACCACTCCCAGTTTAATCCCAGACCATTCCCAGTTAGGCCAGACCATTCCCAGTTTAATCCCAGACCATTCCCAGTTAGGCCGGACCACTCCCAGTTTGGTCCCCGTTCAATCCCAGTTAGGCCAGACCATTCCCAGTTAGGCCGGACCATTCCCAGTTAGGCCAGACCATCCCCAGTTTAATCCCAGACCATTCCCAGTTAGGCCAGACCATACCCAGTTTAATCCCAGTTCAATCCCAGTTAGGCCAGACCATTCCCAGTTAGGCCTGACCTTTCTCAGTTTGGCCCAGAGGTCCCAGTTTGGTCCCAGCTCAATTTCCCAGTTAGGCCTGACCACTCCCAGTTAGGCCCAGTTCGATCCCAGTTTGGGCCCAGTTCAGCTCCCAGTTAGGCCGGACCACTCCCAGTTTAATCCCAGTCCACTCCCAGTTCAGTTCCGAGTTTGGATTCCCAGTTAGGCCGGACCATTCCCAGTTAGGCCTGACCACTCCCAGTTAGGCCGGACCACTCCCAGTTTAATCCCAGACCATTCCCAGTAAGAGCAGGCCGTTCCCAATTTGGGTTCCCAGTTAGGCCGGACCATTCCCAGTTAGGCCTGAGCACTCCCAGTTTGGTCCCAGCTCAATTTCCCAGTTAGGCCAGACTGTTCCCAGTTAGGCCAGACCACTCCCAGTTTAATCCCAGACCATTCCCAG
>NW_026626333.1:0-1584 GCF_030028575.1 Malurus melanocephalus
AAAACCCAACTGGCAGGGATTGTACAGCCTAGGAAAACCCACCTGGCAGGGGTTGGAACCGTGGAATTTCTGCTCCTAAAGTGAAACCTGATTTAAACACTCCCCAGCACTGCACTTCTCAAAGAACGCCCAAAGTCAGTGTTTGAACAAACAGTTAAAGGCAGAGTAAATGAACTGTGATTTCCGTGGCGTTTAGCAGGAGCTGGGCAGCACTGGAGGCTCTGGGCTGTTTGTCTTTGCAGTATTGATGTTTTCCCTGCTGTCAGTGCTGTTCCAGAGGCACTGAGGAGTCTCCTYTGCTCCATGCTCAGTTTAACCCTGAGCCTGGTCTGAGCAGGGCTGAGCTGGAGCTTTCCCTGATGTCCAGAGAGCCTCAGCTCCTGCTCTCCTCACCACAATCCCAGTGTTTCAGGAACCCCCTCTGTTTGTGGAAAGAGCACCAAGATCCCAAAATCTGCTCCTTCCTCACATTTCCATCAATAACCTCTCCGTGGGTGCCTTGTTTTTTAACTGAAGGCTGCAAAAAGTGCAGTATCAGAGAGTTGTGCCTGATATCACTGCGCCCATCCTCCTGCACTGCCTTGGTGACCAAACCTGGCCAAAATTCCACCTAAAGGAGCCATCACCCCATTCCTTACCTGAGCAGCTCCAGCAGATTCCCAGTGCAGGGGAGGGGACAATTGGTGGCATTTCCATGGAGTTCTGGCCATCTTTATCCCCTGTACGAGCTCAGCTTCCCTTGCTCGTGCCAACACAGGAGTGATTTTATGCTGAATATTAGCTGGGGTAGGAAGTTATCACTTTAATAACTATAAACATTCATTTACTTGCTTCGTTACACCGCATTAGAGCCGGGCAGATCATTTACAAGGAGCTTGTTAGAGCTCCTGAGCRTTCCAAGGCGAGCCTGTTCCAGTGCCAGGGACACCCAGCAAGGGCAGGGAAAAGCTTGAAAAGCTTCCTCAGGAGAGGAACATAACATTTCTGTCAGAATATTGGCAATTTCCACAAATAAATACCATTTTTTGCTCACCTAATATGTAGGAATTCTAGAGAAGGGCTGGGCTAATGTGAAATAAGAGCAGAATTTCCAAGGAGTGGATCCTTTAGGATGGAGCCCAGCCTGGCAGAGCAGGCAGGAGTGCCCAGAGTTGCAGCTTTCCAACCATCCCCTCCCTGGATGCAGCTTTAATTAATCTCATTAAGAGAAGGAGGAAGGGAAGAGTGTGGGGTTTGCACAGAGCTTGGATAAATGAGTAAAATAAAACCCTGGGAGGGAAGGGTTTGGCCAGGAAATATCTGGGAAATGCTGGGAGCACCAAGGCCAGGCTGGACAGGACTTGGAGCAGCCTGGGACAGTGGGAGGTGTCCCTGCCATGGCTGGGGTGGCACTGGGTGGCATTTGGGGTCCCTCCCAACCCAAATTYTGGGATTCCCTGGAGATCTCAGGCTGAGCTCAAGGGTTCAATGGGAGTCATTCCCCTGTCCCCCATCACCGAACCCTTCCCAGGCCCTGTGGTCACTCTGGGACAATCTGGGATCTGTTTGCTGTTTCCTCCAGCCCCCCATTGCCAATCTGGGATC
>NW_026626333.1:3739-5313 GCF_030028575.1 Malurus melanocephalus
ACAGGAATGTTTTATGGGGTCAGTGGTTCTGCAATCCCCTAAACACAGGAATGTTTTATGGGGTCAGTGGTTCTGCAATCCCCTAAACACAGGAATGTTTTATGGGGTCAGTGGGATATCCCACAGGGAGCAGCACAGCCCCCGCCCCTGCAGCACCAACTCTGCCTTGTGCTCTAAGCTCAGCTTTTCTTGGGCTGGGCACAAACATTTTCAATCATTCCACTAAAAATTCTGAGGTCAGAAAAGCCCTCCAGGACCTTCACCCTGTGGGTCAGTTTGCTTTTCTGCCCCTGGGATTTATTCAGTGACCCCAAGGACAGTTCAGCAGGAATTCCTGGATCCACTGCTCATTAAAATCTGTCCCAAAAACACCAAACCAGAGCTGCACCTTCTGCAGAATTCAATCTCCTGTGCCTCAACTCAATTACCAAAAACACGGCAAAGGCACCCTCATTTGCATTTTTAACTTAATTGGCACATCCCTGTTCTAAAATCAGCCTCACACACTCCAAATGCAGTCACAAACATTGCCCAGAGGATTTCCCCTCAGCCAGAGCTGCCCAAGGGCAGGGAACCCCCAGCGCTGCCTCACAAAGCTTTCACTCAACACCACGAAAAAATGATTTTTTCAGAAAAATTTCACTCAACACCCAGGAAAACAAAGATTTTTTCAGAAAGTTTTCATTCAACATCCAGGAAAGAACGATTTTTTTCAGTAAATTTTCACTCAACGAAAGGAATGAACAATTTTTTTCAGAAAATTTTCATTCAACACCAAGAAAGAACAATTCTTTCAGAAAGTTTTCATTCAACGCTCAGGAAAGAACGATTTGTTCAGAAAATTTTTACTCAATACCCAGGAAAGAACGATCTTTTCAGAAAATTTTCATTCAACACCCAGGAAAGAACAATTTTTTTAGAAAGTTTTCACTCAACACCCAGGAAAGAATTATTTCTTTTCGGAAACTTTCACTCAACACCCAGGAAAGAACGATTTTTTCAGAAAATGTTCATTCAACACCAAGAAAGAACAATTTTTTCAGAAAAATTTCACTCAACACCAAGAAAGAACAGTTTTTTCAGAAAATATTTACTCCACACTCAGGAAAGAATGATTTCTTCAGAAAGTTTTCACTCAAAACCAGAAAAGAATGATTTTTCTAGAAAGTTTTCACTCAGTATCCAGGAAACAATGATCTTTTCAGAAAATTTTTACTCAACACCCAGGAAAGAACAATTTTTTCAGAAAAATTTCGCTCACCACCCAGGAAAGAATGATTTTTTTCAGAAAATTTTCACTCAACACCAGAAGAGAACGATCTTTTCAGAAAATTTTCATTCAACACCAGAAAAGAACGATCTTTTCAGAAAATTTTCATTCAACACCCAGGACAGAGGGATTTTTTCAGAAAGTTTTCACTCAACATCTAGAAAAGAACAATTTTTTCAGAACATTTTCACACAACACCCAGGACAGAGGGATTTTTCCAGGCAATGACCACTCCTCAGCTCTGGGGAAGGATCCAGGCTGTGCTTTCCCAGCAGGTTTATAACAATAAACACCTCACCCAGCA
>NW_026626333.1:7396-7709 GCF_030028575.1 Malurus melanocephalus
ACATCCCCCATACCCAGTGCAGGGCCCTTACCTGGCAGGGGCGAGGCCAGCAGCGGGATGGGGACAGGGGACAGGGTGAGCAGGGGACAGGGGGACAGCCTGGGCCCCGGGGCACCCTCGGGCTCCAGCGGCACCAGGGACAGGCTCTGAGTGCCTCCCGCTGCTTTCAGGCTGCTCTGGCACCCACCTGTGGGACAGAGAGACAGAAAAAGCCTGTGAGAGGGGGGAAATGGGATTTGGGCACAGAACACCCCAGCCGACCCCTCAGACACACACAGAGCTTGAGCCATGTGTAAAACATCTGTGGTTTGTG
>NW_026626334.1:0-994 GCF_030028575.1 Malurus melanocephalus
TGAAGAATTGGGGCAGTTTTTGGGTGGATTAAAACAATTTTTAGGGCAATTTCTTGAAATTTTGACCTAAAATCTTCATTTTTTCCCCGATTTTTTCCATTTTTTTTTATTTTGCTCCTCCTTTTTGTCCCCTGTCCTTCACCTGTCCCTTTCCTGTCCCCAGGAGATAAAATTGAAAAATTCGGGGATTTTTTTGGTTATGTTACCTGGATTTTTGTGCAATTTCCTCCATTTTTTGCCTAAAAATCCCATTTTTTCCCCGATTTTTTCCATTTTTTTTTATTTTTTGGGGGATTTTTTTGGGTTTTTTTTATTTTACCTTTCCTCTCTCTCACCTGTCCCTTGGTGTCCCCAGGAGGCCGAGGTGGAGCATTTGGAGATTTTTTGGGTTAATTTGGGGGGATTTTACTGCAATTTCCTCCATTTTTTATGAATTTTTGACCTAAAATCTCCATTTTTTTTCCCGATTTTTGTTTTTTTTTTTCTCTTTCTCTCTGCTGACCTTTACCTGTTCCTTGGTGTCCCCAGGAGATGAAAGTGAAGAATTTGGGCATTTTTTGGCTCATTTTTGATGCATTTTGCTGCAATTTTCTCAATTTTTCACCTAAAATTCCCATTTTTTTTCCGATTTTTTCCATTTTTTTTTTATTTCACTTTTCTCCAATTATCTCCTGTCTCTCCCATCCCCAGGAGGCGGAGGTCGAGCACCGCGTGGCCGAGATGAAGCGCGAGGGCTTTTGGTCCAATTTTCTCCAATTTGGACCTAAAACTCCCATTTTTTTCCGATTTTTTTCCTTTTTTTTTTATTTTACTCCTCCTTTTCATCCCCTGTCCCTCACTTGTCTCTCTCCTGTCACTTGGGGTGTTTTTAGGGTTATTTTAGGTGGATTCTGGTTCAATTTACTCAATTTTTAACCCAAAATTCTCAATTTTTGTGCTAAAATCTCCATTTTTTTTTTTGTTTTTTTCCTGATTTTTTCCATTTTTTTTTTTT
>NW_026626334.1:2259-5212 GCF_030028575.1 Malurus melanocephalus
TCAATTGTTTGGAGCACCTGGAGAGGCTCAGGTGTCACCTGGGCACACCTGGGTGAAATTTTGGGGTGATTTGCCGAAAATTTGGTGAAATTCGGATGAAATTTGAGCGAGTTACGGTGTTTTTTTGGTGAATTTTTGGTGAAATTTGAGCGCAATTCGGGTGGTTTTTTTGTGTTTTTTGCGCATTTTTGGGTGTTTTTTGCTTACCTGGAGCACCTATGGAGGAGTTTGAGCACCTGGAGAGGTTCAGGACACACCTGGGCACACCTGGGTGAAATTTGAGGTGATTTTGGGTGATTTTGGGGCGGTTTCGGGGTCACCTGTGCGAGGAGATGCAGTGGCTCGCCGCCGACTTCGCCCAGGAGCGGCGCTGGAAGAGGGGCGTGGCCAGGAAGGTGAGATTCTGAGTGAAATTTGGGGGGATTTGGTGAAAATTTGGTGAAAATCGGGCGAAATTTGAGCGAGTTACGGTGGTTTTTTGGTGTTTCTTTGGTCATTTTTTGGTGTTTTTGGTTTCCTGGAGCACCTGGAAAAGGTGTGGTTGCAGCTGGAGAGGCTCAGGGCACACCTGAGCACACCTGGGTGAAAATTTGGGGCAAATCGGAGAAAATTTGGTGAAAATCGGGTGAAATTTGAGCGAGTTACGGTGTTTTTTTGGTGTTTTTTTGTGTTTTTCGGTCATTTTTTGGTGTTTTTTGGTCATTTTTTGATGGTTTTCAGTTGCCTGTCTTACCTGGAGAGGCTCAGGTGTCACCTGGACACACCTGGGTGAAATTTTGGGGTGATTTGCTGAAAATTTGGTGAAATTCGGGTGAAAATTGGGTGAAATTCGGGTGTTTTTTGGTGTTTTTTTGGTGTTTTCTGGGTGTTTTTTGGTTACCTGGAGCACCTGTGATGGGGTTTGAACACCTGGATTACCTGAGAGCACACCTGGGCACACCTGGGCACACCTGGGTGAAATTTTGGGGTGATTTGGGGTGATTTTGGGGTGATTTTGGTTGATTTTGGGGCGGTTTCGGGGTCACCTGTGCGAGGAGATGCAGTGGCTCGCCGCCGACTTCGCCCAGGAGCGCCGCTGGAAGAGGGGCGTGGCCAGGAAGGTGAGATTGGGCTGAAGTTTTGGGGTCATTTGGCGAAAATTTGGCGAAAATCGGATGAAATTTGAGCGAGTTACGGTCTTTTTTTGGTGTTTTTTTGTGTTTTTCGGTAATTTTTTGGTGTTTTTTGGTTCCCTGTCTCACCTGGAGAAGGTGTGGGCACACCTGGAGAGGCTCAGGGCACACCTGGACACACCTGGGAGAAATTTTGGGGCGATTCAGTGAAAATTTGGTGAAAATCAGGCAAAATTTGAGTGAGTTTTGGTGGTTTTTTGGTGATTTTCGGGTGATTTTTTGGGTGTTTTTCGGTCATTTTTTGGGTGTTTTTTGGTTCCCTGGAGCACCTGTGATGGGGTTTGAGCACCTGGATTACCTGAGAGCACACCTGGGCACACCTGGGCACAGCTGGGTGAAATTTTGGGGTGATTTGGGGTGATTTTGGGGCGGGTTCGGGGTCACCTGTGCGAGGAGATGCAGTGGCTCGCCGCCGACTGCGCCCAGGAGCGCCGCTGGAAGAGGGGCGTGGCCAGGAAGGTGAGATCCGGCAAAAAATTTGGGGCAAGTCGGTGAAAATTCGGTGAAATTTGGTGAAATTTTGGTGAAAATCGGGTGAAATTTGAGTGAAATTTGAGCTCTTTTTGGTGTTTTTTGGTTGTTTTTTGGGTGTTTTTGGTTCCCTGTCTCACCTGGAGAAGGCGTGGTCACACCTGGAGAGGCTCAGGGCACACCTGGGCACACCTGAGGTGGATTTTGGGTCACTTTGGGTGCATTTTGGGATTGATTTGAACCATTTTGGGGCAATTTTGAGCTGTTTTTTTGGGAATTTCCCCTCCCCTGTCTCACCTGGGATGGATTTTGGGTCCATTCTGTGCAATTTTGGGTCAATTTGAGCCATTTTTGTGTGGTTTTGAGCCATTTTGGTGCAGTTTTGAGCCATTTCTGCCCCGTTTTTTTATGGGAATTTCCCCTCACCTGTCCCCTCTCCCCTGTCTCACCTGGGATGGATTTTGGGTCCATTCTGCCCAATTTTGGGTTGATTTGAGTCATTTTTGTGCCATTTTGAGCCATATTTCCTCCATTTCTCACAGAAATTTCCCCTCACCTCTCTCACCCGTCTCCCCTGTCTCACCTGGGATGGATTTTGGGTCCATTCTGTGCAATTTTGGGTCGATTTGAGCCATTTTTGTGTGGTTTTGAGCCGCATTTTGAGCCATTTTTTCCCCATTTCTTGTGGTAATTTTGTCTCACCTTTTCTCACCTGTTCTCTCCTGTGTCACCTGGGATGGATTTTGGGTCCATTCAGCCCAATTTTGGGTGGATTTGGGGTCCATTTGAGCCATTTTTGTGTGGTTTTGAGCCATTTTTGTGTGGTTTTGAGCCATTTTTGTGTGGTTTTCAGTCATTTTTTCCCTGTTTTTTGTGGGAATTTCCCCTCACCTGTGTCACCTGTCTCACCTGGGATGGATTTTGGGTCACTTTGGGTGGATTTGGGGTCGATTTGAGCCATTTTTGGGTGGTTTTGCTCTATTTTTGGGTGGTTTTGAGCCATTTCTACCTTGTTTTTTGTGGGAATTTCCCCCCACCTGTCTCTCACCTGTCTCTCACCTGTCTCTCACCTGTCTCCCCTGTGTCACCTGGGATGGATTTTGGGTCCATTCTGTGTAATTTTGGGGCAATTGGAGCCATTTTTGTGTGGTTTTGAGCCATTTTTAAGCCATTTTTGAGCCATTTTTGAGCCACTTCTGYYCSKTTTTTTGTGAGAATTTCCCCTCACCTGTCCCATCTCACCTGTGTCACCTGGGATGGATTTTGGGTCCATTCTGTGCAATTTTGGGTGGATTTTGAGTCGATTTGAG
>NW_026626335.1:0-1984 GCF_030028575.1 Malurus melanocephalus
TGGGGCTGTCTGGAGTTAACTGCTTATCACCAGTTATTGAATCTGCTGTAAGCTCTGAACTTTCACCCAGATGTATTGAACTTTTGAGCTTTTATCTGTTTCCCCAAAAAAGGACTGAGAGATGGTTGGAGCTGGAAGATAAGGAAGTTCCAGTTCCAGTTTATCAGCAATAAACACAATCTCAGAGATAACAAAACAGACCCAGAGACCACAAACAGACCCGATAAGCAACAGGAAGACCTCAGACCCTAATATTATTAGTGGTCTGAACTGCCATGTGAATATTTGGAAAGTCAGACTGTAAGGATGTAATTCCCAAGGAATTTCTTTATTCGGGGTCCATCCCGAAGGGACACAGCTGGAGCTGGTTCTGCTGCTGTGCCACTCCAATAAATCACTTTATTGGACTTAAAGCCCTCAATTTCACTATGGGCTATGGGCAGTTTTTCTTTAAAATATGTAATAATGACCTTATTAAGAACAAGAATATCCAAGGTTAGGATCTGGGGGACAGAACAGTGTCAAATCACAAAGCACAGCACTTTCTATGTCAAACCATCTGTTCTTCCTCCTTCCCTCTGTCTGCAGCAGCCCAAGAAGGTCCAAGCAGTGATCAGGATTTCCTTCCACCACTCCCTGATGAGCAAACACGAAACACAAAAGTCAGGAACCAGCAAGAGATGGCAAAAACAAACTGGGATCAAAGAATACCGAATAATGCAGACATGAGACACAAAAACATTCCTCTCACCTTCTGAGAAGCAAATGCCAAATCTTCTCTATTCAACTGAATAGACTGCAAAATTACAGATAGTGCTGTAGCACTCATCATTCTGCCTCAAACGAAAAATTTTYCATTTTTTTAAAGGCCATTTACTCACATTGCAAATTATTAAATTTAGAATTTAACTCCCACTTTGTCAAATTAAGAAAATTTTAATCTGTGTTCATAAGTGACCTTCATCTGTTATCTTAGGACTCAAAAAATCCATTTCATGTTTTTTTTCTGAGATGGGTTTGGGTCTGTGGTAGAACCCACAGTCAGGTTAGAATTCAGACTGTCAGCTCACTGGCAGACACTGACCTTGTTTGATCTCTCACAGCCTAAAGCCTCCACATGCAAACTTAAAGGACATTTTTCTTCAGTTTTGCAAGTTCTGGCATCTGAATTATGCACATCCACCCCACCTTCATGAAGAAGTCCATCAGGAATTAGGCTGAAAGGAAAATGAAAGTTATTAAGATACTTTCCATCCTTTTTTTTGTTTTGTTTTGGKTTTTWTGTTTGTTTTTTGCCAGTGGGGTTTTATGCTGAAGGAAAAAGAATATGTTCTTGGAAAAACTGAACTAAAATTAAAATGTTTCTCTGGGAACCCATCAGAACACCAGATGGGCATCAATGAACATTCTACCATCTCTCAGGGTTTGGGATGGACCATTAAAGAGCTATTGATGGCTCATAGAAAATGTGGGAACAATCCTATTTAAAAATCATTCCACTTACGCATTACTCGTGCTCTGAATTTCTTTCCCCTTGCACTTTATTACCAAGGACATATGAGTGAAAGTTTCTTAACAGTTCATCTGTTCTTCTTCTGCTTCCTTCCATCCCTGAGCCTCTTTTCAAAGACAGAGTTACTGTCTGGAGTAGAAAAGGAAGTCATGGGAAAGGCAATTAAATTTCTTATGGGAAAAGGGAGCATAAGAATGTCAAAAAGAACAAACAGATTCTGTAATAAAGAGAGGCAGAAAACATCTTTTTCTTCTATTGGGAAGACATGTAACAGTGACATTCAAAACTCAGCCAGAGCCCCTGCTGAGGAAAGCACTTAACCACATGCTCAGTTTGCAAGGGGCTGCTCGTGTCCATCAAATCCAGCAGGGTCTGGGTGTCTGTGGAAGCTCCTCAGTGCTTAAATCACTGCTCAACAGGGTAAAACACTCACCCAGGGCCTGAGAGAATTATTTTTGAGACATGCACTGA
>NW_026626335.1:2894-4028 GCF_030028575.1 Malurus melanocephalus
TAAATGGGAAATCTAATTTTGGTTTAGATTAAACACTGTATTTCAAAAGGAAAACTTCATCTAAATATAATTGGATGAAATTACTTTGAACCAGTGCCAAAGTCTACTGTTGAATGCAGCTCATAATGGCTTTGCTCTTCGGTTGGAATCACCATTAAAACTCAAATCTTGTTTTTGGTGGATTCTAAAGGGTTTTTCAGTCACTTGAACATGGGCCATATTATCCTAAACCCTATACACAGAGTTATTGTTGCTGTGTTGGTTATTCTGCCATGAAAGAACATCAAGGAGTCCCTAAAACACAGAATGGCCAAGGCTGGCTGATCTGAAAGAATATGGAAGATGGGAGAACCAGCTTGAGGACAAAAGGCTTGCTACATGACTCAGAGTAGTGAAAGGTGTTGTCTAGACAGAGCTCCGACCAAAACCTACAAAATCTATCAAATTTCTGAATTACATCTACTAAAGACAAGAGCAAAATATCCCAGTAGGTATAAGCCTGATAAATTACATTGCATTCAGTGTTTTTGTGAAGCGTAACAGGGTTCCAAAGTTTTTAAAACAAACTGCAGTCATCATTCGTACTTGAATTTTCATTATATTTTCATTATATTTTCATTATATCCCTCAGTGCTTACAGACTCACCCCATACAGAAAGAAAAGGGATTGCTACAATCTGCTTGGCTGATTCCACATCATCACCTCAGATCAGGGCATTTGTAAATTCACAGAATGGTTTGGGTTCCAAAGCCTCCTCAAAGCTCATCAGGTCCCAAATCCATGTGAGGAGCAGGGATTTATTTCATCTCCCACCAGCCCAGGCTGCTCAGGGCCCCTCAGCCCTGGATGTTTTCAGGCTGGGGCATCTTCCAGCTCTCTGGGGAGCCTCTGCCAGTGCTTCACCACTCTCCTCATCAGCAATTTCTTCCTTCTGTCAAATCTGAATCTCCTCCTTTTAGTGTAAAACCATTCTCCCCTGTCCTACTGCCACATGCTCTGCTGAAAAATCCGTCCCCATTGTTCTGACAAGGTTGTGAAATGTGGCTGCTCCAGGCTGGACAATCCCAGCTGTCTCAGCCTTTCCTTGTGGGAGAGGTGCCCCATCCCCTGCTCTGACAGATCCATGTCCTCCC
>NW_026626335.1:6978-7869 GCF_030028575.1 Malurus melanocephalus
AAGGGATCATCTCCCATCTGCCATTCATCAGCTTGTGCCAACAGAACTGAGAAAATTCACTGGAATAATAACTGGAAACTGGGTGTAAGGAATGCAGAACTGTAACCTGGCCCTGTTGGTATCAGAAGGAAATCTCCTGTTGAGCTGAGGCTGCAAAAGCTGCAACACCGGCAGAGGTGAAAGAGACTTGGGTGTGTTTCAAAGAGAAAATGGACCTTGGTGYTGATGAGAAGGTTCCTTTAATCCCATTTAGTGATTATGTGCCTCTACAGTGATGAAACACATCCTTTTGTTTGTTTTGGACCTACTCTGTGTTCATTTTACCTGGAACCTCCTGGATTGTTTATCAATGAACAATAATTCCCATTTGCCACCTCTGTGACCGTTCCTCTATAACATCCCATCTCAGCTGATCCTCCTCCTGGCTGAAGATTTTATTCTACTGTTTCCTTAAACAAAAGTCAACACCTGACACCCTTTACCATGATTTTTTATCAATTTTCTTGTTTGTCTTTTACTTTTTCTGAGAGGAAAGACTAGAATTGTACATGGTATTCAATCTGTGAATGTACAACAGGAACCATTAATATTTTCCTGTTATATCCTTATTTCCCCACACCCACTAATTCATTCAGGTCTTTCTTTTCACACATCTTTGCATTTTGCCACTCCATTTAAACTCATCCTACTTTTGGCTAGCATTGCCAAATTGTGAATTTCCAAAAAGATTATTTCCCAGTAGCATGAGATGCCTTCAGATAAAGACATGATCCTGCTGCCACTGAGAGCTCTGAGCTTGGGCATTGAGCAGCAGTTCCTTCAAGAGAGTGAAATGATGGTGTTGGTTCAAACATCAGCATTTTGTAGCAGCCACAAAATTCAGCATTTGGT
>NW_026626336.1:0-1360 GCF_030028575.1 Malurus melanocephalus
TGGAAGCTGCTGGAACTGAGCAGGGCCGGGGTGCTGTGACCTGCAGGGTGCTGTGCCCCCCCAGCACCACCTGCCCCAGAGCAGGAACAGCACGGGCACAGAGAGCTCAGCCCATATTGCTGCCCTGAGCATGGGGAGATGTGTGTCTGCCACTGCTGACTGAAAATGAGGGCAACAGCTACAGGGAGCATTTCTGCTCTTCTCATATACGCAGCTAATTACATTGAGCTGTAATCACCCCATGGGCATTTGAACATGATACTGTGAACGGAGTTACATGGAAGGTTAATGCTGGCTTGAAGTGCTTGGAAGATCTATTTCCCAGGGAGTCAATAAGAAGTAGAAGCATTTACTCGAGCATGTGTATATATATATAAAAGATCAAATAATTTTTTCATGCCTTAAGATAGAGATTGGTACAGATTTCACCAATGTCAGCTACATATTAGTGTCCAAACTGTTGCACTGGTATCTGTGTCATTTGTGTGTTTTATAAATCCTGTTTATTTTTTGGATAACAGGAAAAAAAATGAATGCCATAGCGTCCTGGTTTTACTTGGTCCTRTTTTTGGTGGTGGGGGGATGGGACCAAGAAACCACAAAGATGGCTGCTGTGAGGAAGTTCTAGAAGCTTTCTCCTTCTTCTCTAGCAAAAGGAGTCCTGCTCCCTGTGTTTTAGAGCCAATCCATCATGGCTCTGAGGTTGACAGACAGGCTGACCATCAGGCCTGGGCCAATTGCACAGGTTGGTTACACCTCTGTGATGATGTATTGTCCTGTTCTTAAGAACAGTTCAAAACAAGATAGGGCAACCGCCATGTAGTTTTTAGGTTGTTAGTATGAAGTTTTAGTATCATGCACTGGGGAAAAACAGAGCAGGAGGGTGAGGAGATGTAAGAAGAAAAATGGAGACCCAAAGATCACAGTAAGGAGGAGCTGGTAATGGCTTGCTGTGCTGTGCTGTGGTTCTCGAGCATGGAGAAACTAAGTGTTCTTGAAAGGACAATTTCATCAATGAGAGACCTGAATAGAAGAAGAAGAGCGACCTTGCTCTGAGGGAAAAAACCCTGGCCTTTGAGGACTGGACTAAACTGCCAAAAAGGGGGAAGAGGCTTGGCCCCCGATGACGTTTGAAACGAGTTGATGCTGAGAAGAAATTGTGCTCTGCGTGGAGGAGGAGATGCTCCCGCCCTACGTCTGAAGTAAGTGGATGCTTAGAAGAAGCTGTGCTCTGCCAGGACGTTTGAGATAGTGGTCTTACGCCACTGAAACAACGCAGTTTGGCCTTGAAGGACATTCTTTCTTTTCTCCTACGAGGTAAAGGAATCCTCCCTTCGCTATCAGCAGTTACACACTGACT
>NW_026626336.1:3180-4419 GCF_030028575.1 Malurus melanocephalus
ATTTTTCTTCTCCTTGTAAATTTTTCCCTATCTTTGTTCCCCTCCACAGTGCGGTAGTATTCTTACTAGTTTCCAGTAATAAATCTATTTTGCAACTTAAGTTATTCAGCCTGTCTGACCATTTCTCTGGAGCACATACGTATCTTTCTCGCAAATACATTATGTTATCTGAAAGCCATAAATTTTCGTGTTAATTGGGCTTTTGCTCTCCCTTCTCTCCCTCCGGTGGCGGGAAGGGAGGTAAGGTCGTGGGTGCAGTGCTTTTGGCTTTCAGCACAGTCTAAACCACCACACTCTGGCTCATTCCCCGCCGGGGGCTGCCACCCCCTCTGCCCCCTCCCCAAATTCCCTCTGGGGGGAGCAGGAGCCAGCTCAGGTTGGGAGAGAAAAGGGGGTGACAGTGGGATGGGAGAGGGGGTCACACACGCTCTGGGGGGACACACACGGGCCCTGGGGAACCCCCCTCACCTTCTCCTGCAGCACCAGGAGGGCAAACCTCAACATTGAGCTGCAAAACCCCCGGCAGCATCTTAGAAGGTGGAGACTGGTGTCCACTTTGGGGGTCTGTGGGGGTCACAACCACCCTAAAACCCCCTCCCAGCCCCACAGCCAATCTTGGACCCCTCAAACCACCCCAAAGTTCCTGGCCAGGATCCTCTCAACCACTCCCTGCAATATAAATGACCCCAAAAGCCACCAAAACCCCTTCCCATGGCCCCCAAAACGCCACCCAACTTGTCTCCAAACCAAACAGCCTTGCCAGGACCCCCAAATTCCCTCACAGACTCTCCCAAAAGCCCCCCAACCACATTCCTGCAACACAAATGGCCCCAAGAGCCAAAAAAGCTTCTCTCAGTGTCCCCGGGAGCCCCCAAACCCCTTCCCAGCTCTCCATGGCACTGACCAGGAGAGGTTTGTGGACAGGAACAGCCCCAGCTGGGAGCAGCTTGGGCACTTCAGCAGCAATTTGGGCACTTTGGGGGCACAGCCCAGATGGGAAGACCCAGACCAGGGACTGGGACAGACAGCCGGAATTCCTGGAGAACAGACACGCTCAGGTGAACACATTCTGCCTGCACAACTATGAGATTGTCGGCCTGGACCCTGGCCTGGGCAGTCCCAGAACACCCAAATCCTCCCAAATATTCCCCTGAACCCCAAATTCAGCCTCCAAATCCTGGTCAAATGGTATGGCTTTAGATCTCTTTATTTAATTTCCTGATGCCACCAGACTAATGC
>NW_026626336.1:5422-6664 GCF_030028575.1 Malurus melanocephalus
TCTTCCCACACTCAGAACATTCATATGGTCTCTCCCCAGTGTGGATGCGCTGGTGGCGGATCAGATGAGATCTGCAGCTGAAGCCCTTCCCACATTCCCCACACACATAGGGCCATTCTCCAGTGTGGATCAGCCGGTGACGCATCAGGAGGGTGCTCGTGCTGAAGCTCTTCCCACACTCCAAGCACTTGTAAGGCTTCTCCCCAGCATGAAGGTGCTCCTGAACCCCCAGCTCCAAGCCCCGGCTGAAGCTCTGGGTGCCTTCCTGGCACAGGGTGGGTCTTTTCCCCTCAGAGGTCTCTGGGCCGGGTTTGGGGCCCCTCTTTTTGTGTGATCTCCGTGGCGTTTCCTCTCCATTGGATTCCTGTGCTGTGGAGCCGCTCAAAACAGCTTCTTCCACAAGGTTCTGATTGGGGGATTTGTCCTCCATGCTCTCCAACCTCAACTCTCTGTCTGGGGGAGGAAGGACAAAGAGAGGATGGGATTCGCCTCCATGCCAGAGGGAAGGGGAAGGAGATGCCCCCAGTCTGTCCCCAGCAGGATGGCGTTGGCAGCAGGGTTGTCCTGCAGCCGGGGACGATGCTGGGCTGGGAGATGGAGGAGAAGAGACGGGGAAAGGAGTGGTSACTACTTCCTCACCTGCCTGGGGGTCCTGGGACATCTTCCTCTTCCTCGCAGCCTCCATCTCTATCCAGGCAATGGTTGGGAATGGGAAATCCTGCTTTGGGGGAAAAACAAGGGATGAGTGCATTGGGTTGTGCATTAATCCTGCCCAAGCCACGAGGTGCCAAGTACATAAAAAAAACCTCTAAAACACAAAGATTCAGCCAAAAATAACTTTCCCAAGGGTTTGCTCTCTCCAGTCTCCCCTCTCTGGGCCACTCTACCTGTTTCCAAACCTCCCCAGACTGGTGGGCGTCCTCAGAATTCCCAAAGTTCTCCCTCTCTGGTCTCCCCACTTTGGGGTCCTGTGGGTCCCACTTGGGGATGTCAGGGTTTTGGACTACTCATTGGTCACTTCACCCATCAGTGCTTCAAGGTGTCAGGGTCTAAGGTGTCCCCCCTTTTCCCCTCTGTAGGATGTTGAGGATCCACGGAATCCTGGCTGTCCCCTCTTTCTGGCTTTMCCACTTTGGGGTCCTTGGTGTCACAGAAGTCACTCTAGACCCCCTCGAGACTCCCCCTCCTCCAGACTGCCAGGGATCTCCTGGTTTTTGGTTATTGGTTATTGCTGTTCTCCAC
>NW_026626336.1:8122-9155 GCF_030028575.1 Malurus melanocephalus
GAGGGAGTTATCACAGCTGAGTGTGGGGTGTGAAGAATAGGAAACAATGCCCTGTCTGGAAGGGTTTGTCACTCCTTCCTTATCTCATTTAACACCCAGCTCATAGCCTGAGGGGTCAGGGGTGCAGTGGGCAGCTCCTGCAAATGACCCATCATTAGCAGCCCATCAGAAATGACCCAAGGGGAGCCCAATGCCCAGTTTGGTTACACCCACGGAGTGCTCAACTCTGCTCTTGTAACCAGGGCAGGCTGGTACTGAATTGTCATTTCAAGGTCTTGCTCCACTGGGCTTTCAGCCAAGCAACCCATAAGCAGAATCCCTTCCCACCCCAATCATTTGGTGATTCTGTCAGGGACTCACTTCCCTTTCCTTCTTCTCTCTGTTTTCAGCTGGGAATGTGCTGGGAAATGTCCAGCAAAGCAGCCTTTGCTGCCTGCTCTGAGAGACCACAGAGCTGCTGGACCTTGTCACCTGCCCCTGCACAGCTCCCTTGGGAGGCACTGCAGAACCAGCGCCCTGGGAATCTCCGGAATTACCTTCTGGGATCCATGGCACACACTCCAAGGGTCTGAAATTTCAGGTTCCAGCAAGGAAAAGTTGTTCCTGCCTTTGAAGGCAAAGTTCTTGTGAGGCTGTAAGCACAGTGGAGCAAGATCTTACAATGATATCTCAGTGCCAGCCTGCCCTGGTTACTGGAGCAGGGTTCCAGTTCAGCACTCTGTGGGTGTAACCAAACTGGGCATTCTGCTTCCCTTAGGTCATTTCTGATGGGCTGCTAATGATGGGTCGTTTGCGGGAGCTGCCCAGTGCACCCCCAAGCCCTCAGGCTATGAGCTGGGTGTTAAATGAGATAAGGAAGAAGAGAAAAAGCCTTCCAGGCAGGGCAGTGCTTCCTTTTCTTCACACCCCACACTCAGCTGTGATAACTCCCTCTGGGGGAGCACCAGCACAGTCCCACCCAGCCTGAGGGGTCACCTCTGCTAATGGCCAATCATGGACTCAATGGCACCAGTACAATGGGGAGATGCAAGGA
>NW_026626337.1:0-1550 GCF_030028575.1 Malurus melanocephalus
GAAAAATGATTCATGCATCACGGCTGAAGCGTCGTAAGTTTTGAACCGGGTTTTCTATGCAGCAGGAAACAGCCATAAGCACCAGTAAAAAGATAAAAAGGRGAAGRGTGCCGGGCTCTGGAGACCTCATCTGAGGTCCAGCCGATGTGCCGCCGAAGTCTTGGGAGGCTGCATTATAAAGCGCGCTCGAGTGTTAAAACATGAAAACGAAAAGATATTAATATATGCAGAGACAAGCGGCAAACAAACTATTTATTTGCTTTCTAAGAAAGCGCTAAGCTAAGAATATTGACCTCCATAAAAAGACTATTTGATTTACTAAATCACAATTGTGACCGGAGCTGTTTTTCGGAGCCCCCTGCCAAGCACGAGCTGTGCAAGTGGAAATAGCAGGGAGAAAAACGGCGAACAAATATGCCACAGTTCCTGCCGTGGAGGCCGGGCGGGTCCCTGTCCGGGTTGCTGTCCTGCTCCTGAGAGCCGCCTGCGCGGGAGACGGTAGAGATTTCGGGCTCTGCTAGCAGAGCTGCGAAAAACCTCACAAGCGGCAGAAAATTTCGCAATTGACTCTTCTCCCGCTGCGAATGGCATAAATTAGTCAACTCGGGCCGGCCCGGCGCGGCTCGGCCGTCTGTGAATGCTGATAAGAACTAAAGCTTTTGTGAAGCAATAGCCGCTAAAAAAAAAAAACCTGAAACAGACACTTGGGTAGAAACGAGAATGTAAACGAGAGTGGATGCAGAGAGAAAACATCAGCAAAAAGATGTACACAAAAAAGATAAACACCTTGAAAACTTTTCTTTTACTAGTCTCTGCTTTGTTGCCAAGAAGTTACATCTGCCTACACCCTGGGAATACTGCAAATGTTTAGAAAGATGTGCCTTTGAGCTCCTGGGTCCCAGGATTGGCACCACAACCTTGTCCTACAGCACCCCATGAAGACCTATCTGGCTTAACGTTCTACTAGAGTTAGGGATGTTTTTGTGTTTCTTTTTCCACAAGATTCTTTTAAGTACCAGCAAAAAGAACCAAAGTAGTAGTGACTAGAACACCAGACTGCACTCAGCTAAAGATCAGAGACACTGAATATTTATATGACCAAGATATTTCACCAAATATTTTCTTTATGAAAAGTAATTTTGTGTTTTTTCTTTGTCAGATTGTCTCGATCAAAAAACACAGATTCTATTCGAGAAAAGAATTTTCTTTAAGAACAAAAATTAATTGAATAGAGCCAGTTGCTAGTATCTTAGTGACAGTATTTTTCATTTCATGTCACTAAGTTTAATGTTTACTTGATAAAACAAAGAATTTAAATATCTAAATTTGTAGAATTGAAAATTTCTGTAGTATAGTTTAAATCAATTTTAGAGTGTGTATCTCACAATGTGTAACCAATTCCAAATTACAGAATCAAAGTTCCACTTCCAAAAATGAGAGTGTGAACTAGTTAATAATATAAACTTAATCTTGAAAATTAAAATAATCAGAACCTTAAAATATTATAGTCAAGACCAATAAAAGCCTATAGGTTCTGATAATTCAGAAAT
>NW_026626337.1:1781-4225 GCF_030028575.1 Malurus melanocephalus
GAATATTATTTGAAACTTCTTTTAACAATAGTGTGTTTCTGTCTTTTAGTATTATTAACAATATTCTTTTGCTTCTGTATTTATATTTTATGTTTAGATTTTAATAGTTATTGCATCTTTTCAGGTTGCAGTGCTACACTTTGAAAAAAAGAGATGTAGTTTTTCTCCTAAGAGTACTTTCTGCTCTAAGATACAAGTACATTAATTGTCTGCTTTTTTAACATAAATAAGCTTTACTCCTAAGAGTTATAAGAATATAGATAAGTTACTCTGTGTATTTCAGAATATTTAAAACTGCAAATCATACACAGAAAAACAGTGAAAAACTAAAAAATTACAATATTCAGTTTAGCAATGATTTCTTAGCCACAGAAAAAAACAAACTTTGTGCGAGTCTATACCAGTGTGAAATAGCACAAAAAGCTAAAATGTTAAAAAACAACATATAAGAGTCTATAAAACACAATGCCATACAGAGTTAACACAGTACAGCATCCCTTAAGGATGAAGGCTTGTGTATTTCAGCCCATACTGAATACTGAGAAAAAGCAAAAAACCTCATGCCAACATTTATCCAGTATTAGTAAATTGCCTTTACTACTGTAAGCACAAAAAAGTGCAGTTTTCTGTATATCTGCAGTAAAAACAATACTTGAGTTTCCTAAATTACTTCTGAAGTCTCTTTAAAAGAGCTTTGGTTGTTGCCACATGACTAACATAAAAGTAATACTCTTGTAAGTATTGTGTGTGAAACAAAAAGAGTCAAACCTCTCATACTCTTGCACAGCTAATAATGTATAAATGAGCTTGACCTCAAAGTGAGTTGTATTTTACCCCTAATTTCCTCAACAGCTCTGTGATTTAACTATTGCAGCAGATGTAAATTAAGCTGCAGTTCTGTGTGCCACTTACAGCAGTACACTGCTAATTCTTTCAGCTTCATTTATTAAATGCACCTACTTCCTGAATAAGAAATGCACACATTTAACTTAAATAACAAAAGTATTTTTTAGAATAAAAGAGAGTTGTAAGAATATACTCCACATTGATTTGAAGACTGCTTCTTGAGTTACAAGCCGCTGTATGTTTTAAGATCTAGTCGAGACCCAGAGACTAGTATCTAGCAAAAACCAACTAAAAGTATCGTTTAGAGCAGAGAATATTTGTGCTTTTCTACCCTGACAGGCTCCAGGTAGATTTCAACTTGCTAGAAGAAGTCAGTTATGAAGACCTAGCCAGTCCCCAAAAGCTGCTTCGAAAGCCGTCAATCATCTAAAAAAACAGCACAAAAAGACTGCCCCTGTCCCTTACTGCCGACCAAATGACAGTATACAGACTTCAGTCAACTTACAGTTACTGTTTTGAAGATTTATTGATGTAACCTTTTTACACTTATTATTTTAGAATTTATTATTGTTATCTTACTTATTTCTTTTACTTGTTTGTTCACTATAAAATAATAAGAATAAAAAAAAAGTTAGTTGATTATTTTGTTGTATTATCAAGAAGATTACTAAGTAATAGCATTCTAAAAGAAAGCAATAGTAAGTTTAGTCAGCTTTAAAGAAAATAAAAATGATCCCATGACACTAGACAAAAATAGTGTTATRATGACCAGTGATGAATCTAATCCCGCAAAAAACATAAAATTCCTTAGCTAATTAGAAAACCTGAAAAAACATTTAATTTGTAGAATTTCAGACCATTTTTGAGACCTTTTCTCTTTACCAAACTCTAAGTTACCTTTTTTCACTAAATAAAGTTTTAATATCTATTTTGCCATTTTATTTCTAAGAAGTATCCTACAAAGCATTTGCACCTCTATTATTCTGCACAGTAAAATACAGTTCTATCCAATATTAGCAACGATACTACCTATGCCATAACATACATGTGCTTTTCTTGTTTTACTAAGATGCAGTAAAGTTTTGTTAACAACAGTGACCTTCAAATCTCAAAATCAGAATGCTAAGCCAGATAGATTCTTTCTATCACTAATATTGCACCCCTTCATGCCATGTTTATTACTTAGTAATCACTCACAATTTAGATAGCTACCATAAAAATATAACAGCCTTGTAAAGCTAAGACAATTATTTCTGTATTGTTTTTAAATTACTGTGTTGTAAAAAACATTATTAATTAGTGTATTAGTACTCTTTTAATCCCGCTGTTAGTTTTGCCTTTTAGACTTTGTTTCTCTACTTACTTACAGAGAGTGTTGAATAAATTACTACATCAAGCTCTTTAAACAAATCTATCTCTGCTTAAAGAAAACAGAGGAGATGTTGGGAATTATCAGGGTTAAACATCGCTGTGTGAAGAGGCTCGTGGCAAGCTAGGGCTGCCTGCTTTAGAGCTATCAGCCAGCTGCAGAAAGGGTAGTGTTACAACAGGAGAATGAGCAAAACTCCTGCCTCCCTTTTTAGGTTCGGACCCCCCTA
>NW_026626337.1:5416-7295 GCF_030028575.1 Malurus melanocephalus
TTGGGATTTGTGGGAGGGATGAAGCTTTGCATTTTTCAGTGATGAGCGTTCGGGGGACTTTATCTTGAACATTCTTCCTGTCCTCAGGCAAGCGAGCAGAAAAGGCACCATGCAGAGATGCAGGAGATACTGGAGCAATGGGAAGAAGAGAAGTCAGAGAGAGAGCGGGAGCATGAGAATGTGCTGATGGAGATGAGACAGAAAGTTGCCACCCTGCAGGCTCAACAAGAGGAGGAACGAACAAGATTTGAAAATGCCAAGCGAGAGGTAATGGTTGTGAAAGGAGAATTGGTATGATTTTTTGCAAGACTGCAGCTGTGGGACATGGCAGGATAGGGGGCTGTGTGGAGCATGCCCTCCGTGTCTTCTCCACTGGATATGGAGGGGTGAAAGGTGAACGGGGCTATCTTTGGGACCAGGAATGAACTGTGTCATAGGAACCCAGGCAGAAACATCAGCTTTCAGTTGAGATTTTTGTGCAGCTCTTGTGTTCTATTTTTGTAAGATTTACCCCAGAGTAGCTTCACTGTTCTCTTACTGGTCCTCTTTTGGTGTGTGCTGGCAGGTGCTCATAGCCAAACTGAGCTTGGAGGACTTTTCTTTTGTGGGCATGGGGAGGGCGCAGCAGTAACTCTGACAAGAAAAGAATCTTTGTAAAGACTCGTCAGGAGTATTTCTGAACAGTGACCCAGAGGTGTCTTCTGGGCTGTGTTTTAAGTCACTTGCTGGGAAGCTGTGTCTCCCCCGGGACAGACAGAGGCCCAGGGCAGCAGCAGCAGCCGAGTGCTGTGGGAGCGTGTGAGCCCATCAGTCTTTGGCTCTTGCCACACAGATGTTGCAGAACAAATGTGAACCCCTCTGCTCTTTCCTTCTGTGCAGGTCCTGCTGGAGATGCAGAATGAGAAGAGGGCTTTATCAGAGACACTGCTCCAAACTCAGGGAGAGCTGAGCCGAGCCTGCCAGCAGATCCAGCAGCTCAGGCAGGAGGCAAAAGAGCAGCAAGAGAAGGGGCAGGTAAGTCTGAGTRGGCAGGGAACAGAGTGCAGGCCAGTGACAAGGGCACAAAAGGCAGGTCCTGGGACTGAGGAGGCAAGGGCTGCTTCAGGCCCTTGGAGCACAGGGCCTCCTAAACTCCAGAGCTCAGCCCCAGGAAGGAAGGCTGGAAATGGAAGCAGAGCTGGGTAGAGAAGCCAAAAGAAGTAGCAGAAGGAACGGGATTGTGRGACAGCATGTAGAAAAACCTGATCCTGAGGGCACATCCCAGGAAGTTGCTCTGCATTTTGTTGCCAGACCATCGAGGCAAAGCTGCAAGCTGAGCTGGAGGAAGCTCAGAGTGAAATCCAGGAAATGCAGAAAAGGCACAAGAAAGAACTCCAAGGCACCAAAGAAGAAATGAATCTCCTCCTTGAGCAGAGGGAGGCTCTACAAAAGCAGGTGAGTTAAACAGTAGTGGCACCACAGTCATCCAGCAGGGGGTCTGTGCCCTTTTGCTTTTCCATGGCAGAGCAGCAGCTGATGGGATGATCCTTGGGGTTGCTTCGTGCTGCAGCCTCCATGACAGCTGCTGTGAGGAACCCTCAATGCTTTTCTGAATCTCAGCTGCTGCCCTGGACAGGTGGGCTGGTCCTCTGGGCTGTTGGGCAGCAACCATCAGCATGGATTCCTGCTGGCCTCTTGCTGCTGGCCTTGGTTTGGGAGGTGCTTTTTCAGCTGCTCTTGGTGAGGCATTTACAGACTGCAACAAGTTGTCTGTATCCATTTTGACTGTGGTGCTTTCAGGACAGGGAGAAACGGAAAATTGTCCTTTGCCTTTCCTCACAGTCTCTGCTGTGGCTGACAGTGACAGGGTGTGGCTGTAGCCTCTGACTGCTTTGTTCTC
>NW_026626338.1:0-898 GCF_030028575.1 Malurus melanocephalus
CTCATCATCACCTCAGGGGACAGTGCCTGGAGCCACCGGCGGCTCCCACCGCTCCAGGGACACCCGGGGCTGGAACTGCTGCTCCGTCCATCCTGGACACCGGCTCGGACCCAGCACAGGAAGAGGGGACAGAGGGGGATGGGGGGAAAGGAAGAGSRGAGAGAAGAGAAGAAACAAAGCAAGGAAAGAGGTTAAAAAGCCATTTATACCAATAAAGATATCAGCCTATGGATCTAAACCCCCATACACCTAGAACTATATAAATACAGCTATGGATGTATCTATATATTCATATATAAATGAAACTGTACACATATATAAATGTAACTATCCACATCTGTAACTACAGATAAAACATTGTAATTATATACATCTACAGCTACATATATAAATTTAACTATAGAGATCTACAGATATAACTATATAGAAATATATGTACATAATTACATACATTTGTGCTGCAGAAGGCTCATGTTCTTTCTAAAATGGGCGTCTTCTGCAAGAGTCTGGAGGAAGCTCGGAATCCTCAGGCGATGGAGCACCGAGGCTCTGGCACGAGGGAGCTGTGGGGCAGGAAAAGAAGAGGAAAGGAAGCAAAGGTAAGGCTGGGTCAGTGTTGGYSCTCKGSTGAGTTTCCCTGGGCAGCTCGGGCRTGGCGGCTCYSGGGGCACTGGCCGGGCACTGCAGGGTGGGGAAAGCCCCTTGCCAGGGCACTGGGAGCAGYGGTGGGCTCTGTCCCTGTGCTGCATCCCATCCCTGGATCAGTGTCGGTGACAGAAGCACAGGACATTGCTGTGCCTTGGCTGCAGAAAGGATGGACACACTTGAAGAGCCCGTGTACCCTGAGCCCTGCCAGCCCTCCCAGCCCGTGCCTTTTCCCTTCCTCTCAGCACACGGG
>NW_026626338.1:2787-4112 GCF_030028575.1 Malurus melanocephalus
AAAGCCTTGCTCTCAGCTCAGAGGCCTGACAGCGTGCCAAGCAGCCCTGGCCATCACTGCTGAGCCTTTTCCTCTGCACACACAGMWGTGGCCGTGGGGCAGCTCTTGCACGGAGCCCTCACAGCAACCTTGGCTGCAGAGAAGGGGCTGCCAGGCACAGGCAGCTGTGGCAGCCAAGCTGGCACGGGCCAGGGAGGCTGCAGCCGCTGCTGAAGCGTTACCTTGTGGCTCTCGGCCAGCAGGGCCTGCAGCTCCAGCTGCTCCTCCTGGGCTGGGCTCAGCAGGGTTGTCCCCAGGCAGATGGCCAGGTTGCTGCTGCTCATTCTGCGGCTGGACTCGTGCTGGCTGATGTCTGTCAGCACTGAGAGCAGCTGCCTGAGGAGCAGCAGGTTTGCCGCGGGCAACTTCCTGGCCACCCTGAGGGAAGGGGAAGGCAGGGTCCATCAGCAGGCCCGTGTTGCCCATGGCCGCCCCCAGAGCTGGCCCCAGGCTGGGCAGGCGGCGCCGCAGCTGCACAGCTTTGCGGGCGCTCTCAGCCGGCCAAGGGCAGTGTGGGGCTCCCGCACTCCCGCAGGAAGGATGTGGGGCGCTGCTTGCCAGCTCCTGATTTCCCCCAAGGCTACGCAAGGGAAGGCATTGCCTGTGCATTGCCCCAAAATGGGGCTGCYAGCCAGCAAGAGCGAGCTGCCCGAAAGCACAGCGTTTTGGGGAGAGTGTCTCCTCACAGGTGAGTGCCAGGCTTGCAGCAGTGCCCACTGCAGAGCTGGAAGCTGCTGCCCATGCTTATCCTTCGAGGTGGCGGATGTTGTTTTCCATGCTGGCTGTCTGCATCGCCCCGATCCAGTCCTCGTAGAGGTCGCTGACRAGGAGCTTGGAGGGGATGCTTCTCAGGAGGTCCTGCAATGCCAAGGGCTGCTGGTGAGCCTTGCAGCATGGCGGACCGGGCAGGCGCTTTAGCAGCTGCAGGGCAGGAGGGCTGACCTTGAGGAGGATGGCCAGCAGCAGCACTGGCTAGCCAGCCATGACCACAGGCCGGCCATGGTCCAGGGCCTGCCACAGCTCCTGAAGGTCTTTGGTGCTTGCTGCTTTCCTGAAGATGCCCTCAGTGCTGGACCCTCGCGGCTTCAGGAGAGCCAGCAGGTCCTGCAGGAGGGGCAGGAGGGAAGGGACTTGTGTCAGGAGCTGCCCTGTTCCCAGAGCAGTGGCCGGGACAAGAGGTCTGGCCCAGCCAGGGCTCCCTGCYCTTGATCCCCACGCGTGACCACTTGCAGGCAAGCGAGATGCAGCAATACAGAGTGTTTGCAAACAAGAACTCTCAAAAAATA
>NW_026626338.1:6072-7044 GCF_030028575.1 Malurus melanocephalus
GCAGAGACTTTCCCAGAACATGCAATAAATGTCTCACCACATGGTCCAAGAAGGAAAACAATTTTTTCTTGCCCTGCTGATAAACAAYACGGGTTGTACTAAAGAAGATGGAACTTCCTTTGTTCACTAAGTTCCGCTTMGTTCTTTGTTCAACTGAGTGGAACTTCAGCCCTGTCCAGAGCAGGCMTTCCGACACCGATAAGAATGCTGGAGGACACAAATAATGAGGAAAYGGACATYTGAAAYGCAAAAACATTGCAAATGTGAGGAGTGATGCTTGCCTGCACTAGGTAACACCACTTTTGGAAAATCCTCTAGTGGATTTGATTTTGCACCTGYGTATTTTATCTTTGTGACATGTAGCTACAGTGCACAAGGAGTCAAATTCTTTCCTTAATACTGCCCTGCTTGCAGTGGAGAAGATATCTTAATTAAAGGGGAGCAACTTTCTAATTTCTCTTTCTTAGGATACACTTACTCACTGAAACTCACTGAAACTTCCCCTGCTTTACCTAATAGCTTTAAGTGCAAAGTGTGAATGAAATGATCATACTGAGTCATTTGTGTGCTCAGCTAAGCCATTACAACCCAGCTGTGCCTTTCCTCCCTCCCAGAGACTGTGATAGAACCGAGCCATTCACTGGATTTTGGGACAATTCAAACATCTACACGAGCAATTACAACAAAAAAGGGMATTTTTGCAGATGATTTTGTATGAATCTGTTGGCTGCTGGGCTGGCAAGGTTTGATTTCTGCTCCAGCTTGTTTAATTAYTTGGTTCAGATCCTCTAAAGTGAAAAATGGCAGGGACCAGACTGAAAGATCAGGATTCCATGAAGTTTTGAGATCCTCCACAAGTTCTGGGGAAGGTTCTACAGTAAAGCAGCTGAATAAAACAGAAACTCCATTTCTGGGCGACGGGGCCACAGGTCACGCAGACACCAATATGATGAGCATGATCCGTTTATTTCT
>NW_026626339.1:0-1068 GCF_030028575.1 Malurus melanocephalus
GATAGAAGAGGGCGAGAGGGAGGAAAAGAGAGAAAGTGAGAGAGAGAGAGAGAGAGAGAATAGGGTTATAGCTCCCAATGGCTCAGACAAAGTCCTTGAGTTCCAGATCCATGAATTCATCTAAGTCCATTGGGGAGATCTCATCTCGTAGGGGTCTTCTCAGAGAGTCCCTTTATAGTCTATTCGAAAGTGTACGGCAGCTAGCCAAGGGGTTCCAAAGCGGGGAAAACCGGCCAAGAGGTGGGGAAAGAATGCACATTGTTTTGTAAGGTGTACAGCACAGAGCATGCAGTTCTCCTCCGCCTTCGCAGTAAGAACAGTGCTGTCATCCGTAGCTTACACGTTGTACTCAGCAGCCTGGGCACCAGCACTTGGCAGACATCCCACCTYGATCTGGCTCAGACTTCTTTGAGCAAAAGTCCCCCTTCCCCTCTCCGGGGTTTTGGGGTATTTAGTCTCTGTCCATCTTGATGATCATCAGACAGATGAGGGACTTCTGCACGGTCTCTTGCGACCAGGCATCACAAAAGAAAATAATTAAAATGGAAAAAGGACTTCTAGGGATATCACAATGATGGTTCATCAGTCATTTTCCAGCTTGGCAGGATTTCAGCTCAAAGTCAGTCTACACAAGCCAGAATATTTCTAGCAAGAAAGCAAGAAATCACAGTTCATCTCTGCTTCTAAACCCAAGCTGCTCATATCAAAGATGGATGGTACAATTTTCCAGCTCTCAATAGAGGAGTCATAATTTACAAACGAACAAAATACCATGCATAGAATTTTTTTTCATAGATTAGTAGGATAGATAGACAAAGAGATAGAGAAATAGGTAGACAGATAAGGCAGATAGAGATATAAGGATTCACTTGCCTGTATAACTTTGGATAGAAAGGGATTTGGAAGTGAGAGGTTATGCTTTTCCACACATGGAAAACAACCTTCCAGAAGAATCAGCTTCCTTCTTCAGTGACCACCAAGGTGCCTGATGACCCCACCAAGAAGGTCCTGTGACACCAATGGCCTGTGTGTCCGGCACTTCAAAAAAGTAATGCCTGCCTCTTAATA
>NW_026626339.1:3141-4609 GCF_030028575.1 Malurus melanocephalus
GCACTGCCAAGCAGCAGAGATGGCAGCTCAAGCCTCGGCAGGGCTCAGGCCCAGAGCAACAGCAATTACCTGCTGTGACTGTGCCTGGCATGGCCTCCCTTCCTTCAGCAGYGGATTCCRAAGAGCCRYTGCTTYCTCCAGGAAGCTCTGCCTTCAGCACAGCCTCTCCATCCATCTCTGGAAAAAGGAAGAGGGACAGCAGATGAAGGTATTTCTCTTTAAGGAAGGTGGAATCTTCAGGAGGCAATGCTTGTCAGAGTCATGGATAAGAATCAGGAAGTCATCCAAACTTTTGGAGAAGGGACAGGGCTCTCCCTCCTCCCAACAGCTGCCCTTTCGTATCTAGCCAGAGATTGGGAAATTGCAGGCGATCTCAGGATCTGCATGGCTTATGGTGCAGTTTGGGCCCCCTGTCAGCTGATGCCAAATGCCTTCCTGCACAGCCTGGGGACAAACTGCAGCCAGGCCAGGCTGGGAAACGGCCCTGCAGGGCGGGAAAGCAGCAACGGGGCAGCGAGGCTGTGATGGATCCCTTCCCGCTGTGCCGGACACAGYRTGTCCARGTGTGCAGAGAAAGGCCCCGGCTGCTGAGTCTCGGGAGAAGGCTGAGGGAAATGCACCCACCATGCTCTGTCTCCAGTTCAGTCAGGATATGGTCCAGATGTTCGGATTCATGCAGGGACTGACTGTCTTCTACAGGCTTGTTCATTTTCAGAGGACCTTAGAAGAAAGTAATTGCATCTCCCATGAGCAGCTCACACCAAAGCAGTGCTCAGCCTATCGGGTCAGCAGGGACACACTACTTACCCYTGTATTCAGAGCTTGGCTTCTGCTCAGCATCCCCAGAACCCAGAAAAATCCTCCCCGTAGACTCATCTGTAACTGAACAGCCAGAGAAGCTTCTGCCATCTCTGCTGATCTGCATGGGCAGCCCCGAGCCGCAGAAGCAGAGATGGGATCCCATAGGGGAGGGCACAGACGTGCAGGGCTYTGTCTTAGTGCCCCGCTGGCCAACTCTGGGCTCAGAGCAGGCAGCTCTCCCAGGGAAGAAGGTTTTGACATACCCTCATCATCCTCATCATCTTCCAGAGGTTCAGGTTCAGACATGGGTTCAGAAGACAGATCATCATCTTCATCAACAGGTACAACTGCAAAGAAAGGCAGGACAGAACAGCTCCTTGTGACACTGCTCCAGATTCTCCTTCAGGCAGCAGCGGCAGCGAGTGCAAATGGGGAACGGGATCCCTGCACGGCATTTCCTCACTACTTCTTTCCACTTAGGAGCACGGGCAGAGGGAGCCCGTGCCTGCAGCGGCCCCACACTGGGATGGAAGGATCCCCTTGCAGGGCAGGCAGGGCAGAAAGGGCTGGCAGGAGCTGCCAGCAGCTCTAAACTCAGCCCCAGGTGGGGCCGGGGCTGGGCAGCGGCAGCGCGAGCACCTGAGGCTCCCTGGGGCTGGCAAAGGAG
>NW_026626339.1:6668-7561 GCF_030028575.1 Malurus melanocephalus
TGCACCCACCACGGTGTCTCTCCAGATCACTCAGCATCTGGTCCATGWKTTTGGCTGCCTGCAGGGACTTATTGTCACCCAGAGCTTTGTTCCTCCCTCTCAAAGGACCGTATCAAAACATATTTGCATTTTCCCAGCAATGGATCCCACCAAAGCAGTGCTCAGCCTGTTGCCTCAGCAGGGACAAATTACTCACCCCTGCCATAAGAGCTGGGCTTGTGCTTAGAAACCAGTAAAGGAGCTGGAAAAGTCTTCTCTGCAGACATTCCTGAAAGTCAACAACCAGAGAAGCTTCTGGCAGCTGTTTCTTGCCAGGTGGTCAATAATTATTCTTTCAGGGGTATTGAGAACAGACCTGCAGGAGGCTCCAGGGGCTGAAAATCTTCATGAAGCCAAGGTGCTCGCGAAGCTTTCCTAGCACCCTGATCTAGAAGGGAGCACAGATGAGTACCCAGTACCATTTCTCAGGGTGTGCTGGGATCCCCTTCTGTCTTAGGGAATTGGGCACTGCAGAGGGGTCAGGTAAGGCTGTGGGAGCCACATGTTAATGGTCATGGCCAAAGATACAGCGGTTCCTGGGGGGCTCTGGGATGGTTTCTGGGCACTCTCCACACTCTTGCATGGCCTGTGAAACATCCCTGAGAGAGCAGTTGGGCCAGCCCAGGGTCCCTCAAGGCTCTCTCACTTCCATTGAGGAAACATTGCAAAAGCCATCCTGAAAACTGCAGCAGGCAGAGGCACAGCTATGCCTCCCCCTGTGCCTCTCTCCCTCCCTCCCTCCTCCGGCAGGGACAGCTCTCAGAGCCCACGGCGATGGACTCAGGCCCCCTCAGGACACACTGCAGCCTTGCTGTCCCCCGCTGCCTTTTCCCCACCATGGGCACCCCTTGCAG
>NW_026626340.1:0-3643 GCF_030028575.1 Malurus melanocephalus
TCCCTGTCCCTGTCCCTGTCCCAGGGAGATTGGATTTACCCCTCAGGAGGAAACTCCATCACCCTTTGTCCACCTGGACATGACAAAGGTGTGAAAAACGGGGACCAGAGCTCTGAGTGTTGCCTCCACCCAGCTCCCTGCCCCAGATGGACCACGGGGACCCCACCCGAGTGTCCCCAGGGATGGGGACAGGTCACTCTGCGGGGGAGGCTCCAGTGTCCCCAGAATCCCAGTCCAGGGAGCCCTGGAGCAGACTGGGATGGCTGGGAACACGGAATGATCCCAGAGACAGTGACAGCAGGAGCTGCTCGGGTGACAGAGGCTCCTTGGAAAGGGAATGTGAGCGAGGAGGAGCTGGAACGGCTCCGGAGGCTGTGGCGGTGTGGGGGATCTGCTCTGGGGTGACTGCACCGGGCTGGGGGTGGCAGCGGGTTTGGTGAGGGGGTTTGGTCACCTGGGCTTGATGGGGATCGGGGAGAGGATGGAACCCCCTGTCCCGGATCAGAGGGGATTAAAGGATGTGTCCTGTCTGGAGCTGCTGCCGACGGGAGGATCGAGCTCCGTGAGCGTTCCCGAGGGATGGAACCGCGGCTGCACCGGGATCGGGGATCGGGGCTGGGGCTTTCCGCCCCTGTCCCCGCTGGGATGGGAACGCTCCTGGAGAGGGACACGGCGATGTTCTCGGCTCCCTGAACAGAGGCACGGCGATGTTCTCGGCTCCCTCTTCACACACACAGGATTTAGGAACGCTCCTGGAGAGGGGCACGGCGATGTTCCCAGCTCCCTCCTCACACACAGGATTTAGGAACGCTCCTGGACAGAGGCACAGCGATGTTCCCGGCTCCCTCCTCACACACAGAGGTTTTAGGAACGCTCCTGGGGTGAGGCACGGCGATGTTCCCAGCTCCCTATTCACACACAGAGGTTTTAGGAACTCTCCTGGACAGAGGTGCGGCGATGTTCCCGACTCCCTCCTCACACACACAGGATTTAGGAACGCTCCTGGAGAGGGGCACGGCGATGTTCCCGGTTCCCTCCTCACACACAGAGGATTTAGGAACGCTCCTGGAGAGGGGCACGGCGATGTTCTCGGCTCCCTGAACAGAGGCACGGTGATGTTCTCTGCTCCCTCCTCACACACATAGGTTGTAGGAACGCTCCTGGAGAGGGGGGTACGGTGATGTTCTCAGCTCCCTCACACAGAGGATTTAGGAACGCTCCTGTGATAGGAACGCTCCTGGAGAGGGGCACGGTGGTGTTCCCGGAACCCTCCTCACACACAGGATTTAGGAACGCTCCTGGAGAGGGGCACGGTGATGTTCCCAGCTCCCTCTTCACACACAGAGGATTTAGGAACGCTCCTGGACAGAGGCGCGGCGATGTTCCCGGTTCCCTCCTCACACACACAGGATTTAGGAACGCTCCTGGAGAGGGGCACGGCGATGTTCCCGGTTCCCTCCTCACACACACAGGATTTAGGAACGCTCCTGGTGAGGGGCACGGCGATGTTCCCGGCTCCCTCCTCACACACACAGGATTTAGGAACGCTCCTGGAGAGGGGCACGGTGATGTTCCCGGCTCCCTCCTCACAAACAGAGACATTGGGAACGCTCCTGGAGAGGGGCACGGCGATGTTCCCAGCTCCCTCCTCACACACAGAGGATTTAGGAACGCTCCTGGTGAGGGGCACGGCGATGTTNCTCACACACAGAGGATTTAGGAACGCTCCTGGTGAGGGGCACGGCGATGTTCCCGGTTCCCTCCTCACACACAGAGGATTTAGGAACGCTCCTGGACAGAGGCGCGGCGATGTTCCCGGTTCCCTCCTCACACACAGAGGATTTAGGAACGCTCCTGGGGTGAGGGGCACGGCGATGTTCCCGGCTCCCTCCTCACACACATGGGATTTAGGAACGCTCCTGGAGAGGGGCACGGCGATGTTCCCGGTTCCCTCCTCACACACACAGGATTTAGGAACGCTCCTGGACAGAGGCACAGCGATGTTCCCGGCTCCCTCACACAGAGGATTTAGGAACGCTCCTGGAGAGAGGCACTGTGATGTTCTCAGCTCCCTCCTCGCACAGAGGATTTAGGAACGCTCCTGTGATGGGAACGCTCCTGGACAGAGGCGCGGCGATGTTCTCAGCTCCCTCTTCACACACAGGATTTAGGAACGCTCCTGGAGAGGGGCACGGTGATGTTCCCGACTCCCTCCTCACACACACAGGATTTAGGAACGCTCCTGGGGTGAGACACGGTGATGTTCCCGGTTCCCTCCTCACACAGAGGGCTTTGGGAACGCTCTTGTGATGGGGCTGCGCTCCTGGAGAGAGGTACGGCGATGGTCCCCACTCCCTCCTCACACCCAGGTTTTAGGAACGCTCCTGCAGCCGCTCGGATCTCTTCCCGATGCCGTCCATGAGCTCCCCCGCCCCGCAGCACTCGCTCGATGGGTTCACAGCAGCTGCGCTCTGACCCCGCATTGCTCTTGACCTCTCCAAAATCCCGGGTTTTGTCTGAGCAGCCACTCTGTTGGGTCCCGGAGGTTGAGGGGATGGGGTGTGAGCACGGGACAGCGGGATATCGGGTGCTGCTGAACGGGGAGAGGGCGCTCGGAGCTCTTTGGGGACAGGGACTGCACTCGATGAGGTCTCTGATGGCAAAAGGGGTCAGATCAGGGGGGCTGTGCCCGCAGGGAGGGGATCCCGCCCCTCTGCCCTGTCCTGGGATTGTGGTCAGTGCTGGACCGGCTCGGACAGGGCCGGGAGCACCCGGGACAGTGGGAGCTGTCCCTGCCCTGGCACGKGGGGCACTTTGGGATCCCTCCTGACCCAAACCATTCTGGGATTCCACTCCAAACACCTTTCCTCGGCCAAAAGCGGCCCCAGGCCATGTCCAGCTGACCCTGCAGCTGCCAGGGAATCCCTGGGCTCGGGATCTGTCCCCGTGTGCTGGGGAGGGCTCTGCTGGCAGATGGTGACACCATCGGCTCCTCTGTCCCTCTGTCACTGTCACTGCACCCAAGAGATTTTGGAGTTTATTTTTGTCAGCGTTTGCGATCCATAACGATCCATCACGCCCGGCTCTATCAATAACCGTGCTGCAGGAACGTATTTTTATTCTCTTCCTCCACTCACACACATTTTCCTGCAGAGGAAGTGTTTTTCATGCAAATTGTATTTCTCCCTCCTGCGCACATGTGCTGAGCTATATCAAGAGCAGGACTGAGGAGCAGATAAAAAGCTGCCCATATGTTTTCTTTACGGTCCCGCAGTGCCTGGAGCCCCGGCAATCTGGCGTGGGATTCTGAGCAAGCAGGAGCCACCCCAAGGCTTTTCCAGCCTCTGCTGCCTGGAGAGAGAGAGCTCAGCAATTCCAGTATGGCCAGTACTGGGAACAAGGGGCTACTGGGGAGAATCGTGGAAAAATGGAATGGCCTGAAAATCCACCCAGTGCCACCCCATCCATGGCAGGGACCCCTCCCACTGTCCCAGGGTCCCCAATGTCCAGCCTGGCCTTGGGCACTCAAAGGGATCCAGGGGTGCAATTCCATCCCACCCAGCAATTCTCAATTCCCAGATCCCACCCCAATCCCCCATTTCCCAGTGTGACCCCATTCCCTGTGTCCTGTCCCTCCATCCCA
>NW_026626340.1:4488-7420 GCF_030028575.1 Malurus melanocephalus
CTGTTGGGAATTCCTGCTGCTGGGAATTCCTGCTGCTGGGAATTCTGGCTGTTGGGAATTCCTGCTGCTGGGATTTCCTGCTGTTGGGATTTCCTGCTGTTGGGAATTTCTGCTGCTGGGAACTCCTCTTGTTGGGAATTCCTGCTGTTGGGAATTCTGGCTGTTGGGAATTCCTGCTGTTGGGAATTCCTGCTGTTGGGAATTCCTGCTGCTGAGATTTCCTGCTGCTGGGAATTCCTGCTGCTGTAATTCCCGCTGTTGGGATTTCCTGCTGCTGGGAACTCTCTCCGTTGGGATTTCCTGCTGCTGGGATTTTTTTGCTGTAAGGATTTCCTGCTGTTGGGAATTCTGGCTGCTGGGAATTCTGGCTGTTAGGATTTCCTGCTGTTAGGATTTCCTGCTCTCGGGAATTCCTGCTGTTGGGAATTCCTGCTGCTGTAATTCCCGCTGTTGGGATTTCCTGCTGGTGGGAATTCCTGCTGGTGGGAATTCCTGCTGCTGGGAATTCTGGCTGTTGGGAATTCTGGCTGTTGGGAATTCTGGCTGTTGGGATTTTTTGCTGTTGGGATTTCCTGCTGTTGGGAATTTCTGCTGTGGGAACTCCTGCTGCTGGGAATTCCTGCTGCTGGGAATTCTGGCTGTTGGGAACTCCTCTTGTTGGGAATTCCTGCTGTTGGGAAATCCTGCTGTTGGGAATTCCTGCTGCTGTAAGTCCCGCTGTTGGGATTTCCTGCTGCTGGGAATTGTGGCTATTGGGAATTCCTGCTGCTGGGAATTGTGGCTGTTGGGAATTCCTGCTGCTGGGAATTCTGACTGCTGGGATTTCCTGCTGTTGGGATTTCCTCTTGTTGGGAATTCCTGCTGTTAGGAATTCCTGCTGCTGGGAATTCTGCTGCTGGGAATTCTGACTGTTGGGAATTCTGGCTGTTTGGGAATTCTGGCTGTTGGGAATTCTGGCTGTTTGGAATTCTGGCTGTTGGAAATTCCTTCTGCTGGGATTTCCTGCTGTTGGGATTTTTGCTGTCAGGATTTCCTGCTGTTGGGAATTCTGGCTGCTGGGAATCCCTGCTGCTGGGAATTCCTGCTGCTGGGAATTCCTCTTCTTGGGATTTCCTGCTGTTGGGAACTCTCACTGTTAGGATTTCCTGCTGCTGGGATTTTTCGCTGTGAGGATTTCCTACTGTTAGGATTTCCTGCTCTTGGGAATTCTGGCTGTTGGGAAATCCTGCTGTTGGGATTTCCTGCTGCTGTAATTCCTGCTGCTGGGATTTCCTGCTGTTGGGAATTCTGGCTGTTGGGATTTCCTGCTTCTGGGAATTCCTCTTGTTGGGAATTCCTGCTGTTGGGAATTCTGGCTGCTGGGAATTCCTCTTGTTGGGAATTCCTGCTGTTGGGAATTCCTGCTGCTGGGAATTCTGCTGCTGGGAATTCTGACTGTTGGGAATTCTGGCTGTTTGGAATTCTGGCTGCTGGGAATTCATCTTCTTGGGATTTCCTGCTGTTGGGAATTCTGGCTGTTTGGAATTCTGACTGTTGGAAATTCCTTCTGCTGGGATTTCCTGCTGTTGGGATTTTTTTGCTGTTAGGATTTCCTGCTGCTGTAAATCCCGCTGTTGGGATTTCCTGCTCTCGGGAATTCCTGCTGTTGGGAATTCTGGCTCTTGGCAATTCCCGCTGTTGGGATTTCCTGCTGCAGTTCAGTATTACCACCAGGACCTCAGATTCACCTCCATAAACATCCCATCCCACCCCTCCCGGCTCCAGATTTACTGTAGGATGGATATATGGATATTCCACGTTCTGTATTCGGGTCTCTGGCACCACATTGTCCATAATCCCCTTTCAGTGACCGCTGCACAGGGACACAAAAACCGACCCTGTCCTGTTGTTCTGGGTGATGCTGTGGGGATGTGACCGCGGGTAAAACCCTCCCGAGCCCCCGTCAGCAGCACAGACGAGATGAACTCATTGCAGGCAGTTCCAACCTGAGCGGACCCAAATCCCAGAACAGGATAAAGGAGAATTAGGCAGCTTTGTATTGATTTCTTCTATAGGAGAGATTTCTGGGCGTTTCAATTGTGATTTTTCGCGCAGTTATTTTGGCTGCTTTGTGCCGGATCAGAGCATGACACTTCTCGCCTCAGGTTTTTCTGTGCTCGGTTTAGCAGAGGCTCAAACCGTAAATACCCGGCGTAACCTTGTTAGGTCCCACAGGCTGCTGCTTTCCTCGGTAAATTCCAAACAAAACGCAGATTTAGCTTTGCCTGCTGCAAAATCCAGCAGTGCCGTGCTCTGCTGGGAAATCTCCCTGGTTTGGGGACAGCACACGGAGCTCTGCCCTGAACGGAATTGTTTTTGTGGCAGAATGCGGGTCCAGCTCAGCAGAGCATCTGGGTTGGTACCACCCCAGGGAGAGCCCAAACCACCCAGCACGAGTCAGGAATGGCACAAATCCTCCATTTCTGGGACCCGAGGGGTTCATGGGGCTCCTCTGCATTTCCCTGGATCCCAGAGCAGAGGCAGCACTCGGGAATTCGCTGTTCAGCAAATTGAACATTCCCAGCTCTCCCAGCCCGGCTCCACCCCACAGGAATTTCGGGAAGACCCGACAAATGACACGAGACTGGCAGAGCTACAGACCGGGAGAAGGAAATCTTTGGGTTGGTGGATTTTAGGGATCCCATGGGTGACAGATTTCCAGCAGCCCTTAGGATAAACCACGGCTCTGAATTTGGGCTCCCTCAGTCCCAGCCCAGGGCACAAAAAACGGGAAATGTCTCATTTCTGCACCCAAAGGAGGCCGCAGGAACCTCTGTGCCCTCCGGGATGTTCCCGGGCTCTCCAATCCTTTCTCCTGACAGTAAATCCAATCCCCCGCATTTGGGGTTCCTGAGCAGGCTGGGCCGATCCCGAGCAGTGACCCCATTAAATC
>NW_026626341.1:0-1448 GCF_030028575.1 Malurus melanocephalus
GCATCCCTAAAAAGCCTCCAGACACCACAGAGGATGAGCCCACCTGCAGGCCAGAAGGGACCAGCTGCAGCTCCAGGCACAGCTGATGCTGCTCACAGCTGAGCCTGTGGGAAGCTGCAGCACCTCGTGCCATCCCGCTCCCTGTTGACAGCTCCCTCCCTCCCTGCAGCCCTCAGACCCTGCACATCCCCCTTGTTTCCCTCACACTTCATCCCTTCGCTTCACCTTCTGTTCATAAAGTTTGGCTTCTTCACTTTACCAGTTTTTCTGTGGAGTTGAAGCGGCAAAAAATGAGCCCCGGGATACGCAGGCCCTGCCACTGTTCTCTTCTGTGCTGTGTTTTGTGCAGTGGCAAAGATGTAAGAGGGCAGATGTGGCTGCAAAGGTTCCTGTCCTGCTGCTCCACTTGCACAACATCCTGGACTTGAAAGGTCTTGCTGAGTAGGGTTTAAGGGAGGAGTCTGGATTTTAGAAGAGCCAATTGAGCCTGCTCTGGAGGCCGCTGTCAGGGATTCCATGGCGAGCATGCACAGAGAATGGCTAAGGAACTTGCAATGCTGCAAGTTTTCAAGAACAGCTTCCTGAAAGCACAGCAATGCTCTATCCCTGCACAGGGGCACGGGGAGGGCAGAAGCAGCGACCATCCATGCTGAACATTGAGCTTTGGCTAAAAGCAAATGGAGCAGCAGCCGAGTGGCTGAGGCTCGGAGGTGCGACCATGCCAGTGCACGGAGCGCTGTCGGGCAGTGCCTGCATCCTGGGGGAGCTTCTGGTGCTTCTCGTCCCTGCAAGTGCAGAATGGCAGCCCCTGGCCCAGAGACAGTCAGAAACCCAGCGAAGTGGAAACAGATTTATGTAAAGGAATCCCATTTTAGCAAGGAAGAGATAATTCAAGCAGTGGAAGTAGAGCACACATCCTACACGTTCTGACAATATATGTGTAATGTATTAGTTCCTTACAGTAAATATAATGAAATGTGAAACAAATTATAGGATCTTAATGTAAAATTAAATGTAAACTTTTTTTTTCCTGAAAGTCAGTTTAAAGTAAAGTAAGATCTATAAATGTATTAAAAAATACAAGTTCTATCTACACTTTTTAAACAACCTTTCAGTTCCTGATAGATTCTATACCTGGAAATGTCTGAAGGAGAACAGCTCTGTCCAAACATATTTCTTACTGTATCAGATGAATGTGTTTTTCCAGTAGCTAGGCAACCAGAAACACATTCCTTCAGGTTGCTGGCCTTTGGACTCTTTTGTTTCAAGTAGAGAAAATACAAGAAAAAGAAATTGTGTTAATTGATGTTTATTCTAAAGAGACCTGCACGACTCTGTCTCTTCTAGGGTGGACGAGTCCCTGCAGTCCACATGCACTCTGTAACGGCTCCTGAAGCCATTGAAACTTGTTTTGTTCTGTTGTTGGACTGCCTTGGAATTCTGCTTAG
>NW_026626341.1:2715-3836 GCF_030028575.1 Malurus melanocephalus
TGCCAGGGGCAGCTCTCAGCCTGCCTGGGAGCTCCCCATGGCGCTGTGGGGAGAAGTTGGAGGGGGAAGGAGCGACCCCCATCAGGGCAGATTCCTCCTGCTGTGGGGATGCTGCTGCATGGCCAGGGCTSCTCTCAGCTTTCTCACCAAGSAAAGGCAAAGGGGCTCTCAGGTTTGGATCTGTCCCTGAGACTCCTGCACTGTCACCCTGGGAATCAGCAGATCTGCCTCACATCTCCCTCAGAAAGCACCTCCTCAGCGTCCTCTCCCTACAGATAGCACCAGCAGCACCTTGGCTGCAGCATCTCTGTTTGTCTGCCCCABCCTGAAGGAGCTGGTGCCAGGGAGATGCCCCTGGGCAGTGCCCTGTGCTGGGAGGGGTCTGCAGGGCAGAGCTGAGCCCCCAGGGCTGGGCTGGGCTCTGGGAGCCCTGGCAGGGACAAGCCTTGGATACAGAGAAACAGCTCCCAAAGGGCACAACTCCAGGCAGCAGAGAGACAGAGCAACCCTGGATATCCCTCCCTGTCCTGCTGCACAGGGAAAGAAAGAGTTTCTGGAAACTAACATTGAAACTGGAGCCTTCAAAAAGTTCACTTTATTTTTGAAGCATGTTTTAAATGTGACAATCCCACACATAGAGGGAGGTGTAATGAGCAAAGGGCACCTGGTGGGGACCAGCAGGTCTGACTGCATGGGGGCAACGGAGCCCATTCTCCCTCTGGGCTCCCCTGTGCTCAGGCTGAGAGCAATGCTGAAGGTGAGGCAGGAAACTGGCAGCAAAAACACAAATTCAAAAATTAAAAAGTTTAGCAAAGATCCTCCACAGGAAGAGAAGTTTCAGTGAATTTGAGAAAACAACAATGGATTGACTCAACGAAATCTGTCCCAGTTTATCAATGTCTTCTTTTCACAGTTCATGATGCTCAGAGTGAAGAAATGTCCAACAGCAGCTCCATCAGCCACTTCCTCCTGCTGCCATTGGCAGACACGCRGCAGCTGCAGCTCCTGCACTTCTGCCTCTTGCTGGGCATCTCCCTGGCTGCCCTCCTGGCCAACGGCCTCATCATCAGCGCCGTAGCCTGCGGCCACCACCTGCACAGCCCCATGTTCTTCTTCCTGCT
>NW_026626341.1:6251-7055 GCF_030028575.1 Malurus melanocephalus
CGTGGCCACACTGCTGGCTCATGTCCAGCCTGCTGTCCATCAGCACCCCCAGGTCCCTTTCTGCCTGGCCGCTGTCCCCACTCTGTCCCCAGCCTGTGGCACTGCAGGGGTTGTTGTGGCCAAAGTGCAGGACCCGGTCCTTGGTCTTGTTAAACCGAACCATTGCTGGATTTGGGCCCTGGGTCCAGCCTGTCCAGGTCCCTCTGCAGAGCCCTCCTGCCCTCCAGCAGATTTACACTCACACCCAGCTTGGTGTCACCATATTTCGATGAGGCCCTGCACTGTCACGGTGGTGTCTATGATTCCATGAGGTTCCAGAGTGTCACCATGGCCCCTTCGTTCCCTGGGCCCCACAGTGTCACACTGTCCCTCACTTCCATGATGTCCCACAGTGCAGCAATGCTCTCCTTTGATCCACAGTGTCACAGTGGCCTCTGGCTCCCATGGTCACCACGGTGTCAAAATTATTCCCTTCATTCCTTGAGTCCCCGCCGTGTCACAATGTCCCCTCGGTTATCCCAGGTCCTGCAGTGTCACTGTGCTCTCCGTGTTTCCTCGAGGCCCCACAGAGTAACACTGGACTCCTTGGTTCCACGGGGCTGTCAGAGACTGAAATGTTTTAATTTATGGCTGGAACATCTTCATGAAGGCCTTTTGCCCATTTCAGCAGAAGTGTGTGACAAAAGCTGCGTGGAAGAGCAGCCCAGCCTGGCCAGGCCTCCCTGCTGAGGGCCTGCCCTGCACCTTGGTGGGGATGAGATAAAGTGACTCAGCTCTGGGCTGGGGACAAGAACACATTGCCAG
>NW_026626342.1:0-6153 GCF_030028575.1 Malurus melanocephalus
GGCACTTTGGAGAGGGGCTGCAGCACCAGGTCCACGTGAAGGGGCTTCGCTGGGAGCTTCTTGAGGCGCCGACCTGGAGGGGTCGAGGGGTTCAGGGAACCTCAAAATCCTCAGGAATTAAAAATTTGAGGGGAAAAAACCTCACCTTTGGGGGCACTTCCTTTATCCACGAAGAAAAGCCCCTCGTCCGGCTGCTCTGCGATCAGGCCCCTAAAAGAGACCCCCCCCCTCAAAATTAGAGATCTCCAAATCTCAAAGATCACCCCATCTTAAAATTAAATTTTTTCCCAAAACGTCAAAATGCCCAGGATCTCCCTCAAAGGCTCCTCAGCTACAGATCGCATAGAATTAGGAGCTCCCAGGCAAAATTTGGGACCCCGGAGAAGTTATCGGCCATCACCCAAATTTATGATACCTCAAAAATAAGGGAGAAGCTCCAAATCCCTCTGAGCCCTCCCAAATCCCTCAAGAGGCTTTGGGACCCATCAAAATCCCTCACAACCCCCCAGAGCTCTCTCTGAACCCCCTAAAATCCAACCAAACCCCCCCAACGCCCCTCAAGCCCCCTCCTCACCCCGCCGCTCGCTCCTGCAGCCCCACATCCTCCAGGAAATCGCCGATTTCGCGKCCCAGCTGCGCCTCGGGGCCGCTCCAGCGCTTCCAGCCCTTTTTGCGGTTGCGGGGCCCGCGGGCGCGGCGCCGGGAGGCGGCGGCGGGGCCGGGCCGGGCCGCGGGGTTGAAAGGRAGGAACGATTCGGCCGCCGCCATTTCGTGAGGGCTCCGCGTGAGGGAGGCGGAAGTGGCCTGAGGCAACTTCCGGTGGCCGAGGCGGAAAAAGGGCGGGAACATGTGGGCGGCGCCATCTTGGGAAGGRAATGACTGTGTAGCGCCGCCATATTGAGAGGGTCGGGTACAGCGTTGTCACCATCTTGGGAAGGACCGGAAGCGACGCTGCCGCCATATTGAGGGTACCGGAAATGGTTGGTCGCCATATTGAGAGGACCGGAAAAGGCGCGGCTCAGTCTGGGCGCCATCTTGGTGAGGTCGCTCTCCCTCTGTAGGGCCCAGCTGTGCCCTAAAATCCCCCAAAATGCGCCTCAAAACCCCTAAAAAGTGCCCCCCGCACCCCAAAAACTCAGAACAGCCCTTTCAGCTTCACTCTGCCTTTATTGGGGTTCCCTGGTTTTGAGGGACAGGGTGGTCCCTGGTCCTGGAGGGATTTTGGGGGATTTTCGGACATTTTGGGGCAGATTTGGGGGTCGCTCCTTTGATCCTTTATCCCTCCTCTTGTGGGGGTGGGAGAACCCTGGAAATCCCTCATTTTGGGGTGTTCTGGTTGGTTTTTTGGGGTGATTTTGGGAGCTGTCGGGCGTTGTTCTTTTGGGGAGATTTTGGGTTTTTTTGGCATCACTCGGCAGATCCTTTGAGCCTCCTCTTGGAGGGCGGCACCAGGCAGGGCGGCATCTGTGAATCCCTGACTTTGGGGTGACTTTGGGGGTTTTTGGGGTAGATTTTCGAGGTTTTTGGGGCAGATTTTGGGATTTTTGGGGTCACTCAGCAGACCCCTTATGCCTCCTCTTGTAATATATGGGCGTCTGTGAATCCCTGACTTTGGGGTGAATTTGGGGTAGATTTTTGAGATTTTTGAGGTGAATTTTGTGTTTTTTGGGGTCACTCAGCCGACCCCTTATGCCTCCTCTTTGACGGCGGCACCAGGCGCGGGGGCGTCTGTGAATCTCTGACTTTGGGGTGGATTTTGGGGTAGATTTTTGAGGATCCCTGACTTTGGGGTGGATTTTGGGGTAGATTTTTGAGGATCCCTGACTTTGGGGTGGATTTTCGAGGGTTTTGGGGTAGATTTTTGGGGTCACTCCGCCGATCCCTTATGCCTCCTCTTAGAGGGCGGCACCAGACGTGGTGGCATCTGTGAATCCCTGATTTTGGGGTGAATTTGGGGGTTTTTGGGATGGATTTGGGGTTTTTTGGGATGGATTTTTGAGGTCACTCTGCCGACCCCTTATGCCTCCTCTTAGAAGGCGGCACCAGACGCGGGGGCAGGTCAGTGGGCAGCCCCCTCCCCTCCAGCTTGGCCCCGATCAGGTGTCCGGCCAGCGCGAACTCCTCGTGGTCCAACATCCCGTCCCTGTCCACGTCGCTGAGCTGCCAAATGCGGCCGAGCACGGAGCTGGGCAGTTTGCTGGCCACCATCCAGCCCCGCGCCCGCCGGCCGCTCAGCTTGCCCCCGCTGGGCGCCAGCCCGTAGAAAATCTCGTCGTATTTGGCTTTGTCCTTCAGCACCACCCACTCGTCGCTGTCACCATCATCATCATCATCGTCATCGGAGATGTCACCGAAGGGTCCCATCCGGGCGCCGTCGAAGGCTCCTCCGCGCACGCAGGGCTGGCCCGGGGGCTCGGTGGCCGCGGTGGCCGCCAGCAGAGGGGTCAGCGCGGGGATGTCGCGGCTCAGCAGCTCGTCCAGCCCGGCCAGGAGACGGCGTTTGAGAGGGGGGAGGCGGGAGAGGTCGCGGGAGAGGAGCTGTTCCTGCGGGACGGGGTGGAAAAGGGGGAAAAGTGTATGGGAAGTGTAAAGGATTGCATGGAAAACCATCAGATCCCAGGGGAACCCATTGGAGCCTACAGGAAACCCAAAAGGTTCCATAAAAACCCATCAGATCCCACAGGAAACTGAAAAGATCCCATTAAAAACCCATCAGATCCCACAGGAAACTGAAAAGATCCCATTAAAAACCTATCAGATCCCACAGGAACTCATCAGAGCATATGGGAAACCCAAAAAGTTCCATAAAAACCCATCGGATCCACCAGGAACTCATCAGATCCTATGGGAAACCCAAAGGATTCCATAAAAAAAACATCAGATCCCACAAGAACTCATCGGATCCTACAGAACTCATCAGATCCTATGGGAAACCCAAGGATTCCACAGAAAACCCAAAAGATCCCACAGGAAACTGAAAAGATCCCATTAAAACCTATCAGATCCCACAGGAACTCATTGGATCCTACGGGAAAACCAAATGATCCCATAAAAACCTATCAGATCCCACAGGAAACTGAAAACATCCCATTAAAACCTATTGGATCCCACGGGAAAACCAAATGATCCCATAAAAACCTATCAGATCTCACAGGAATCACAAAAGATCCCACAGGAACCCCAAAATACCCTGATGCCATACCTGTAGCCGTGCACAATCCGGGATATCCCCGGCGGGGATCTGGTGCTCGCTCTGGATCCGCGCCAGCAGCGCCGGCAGCCCCAATCCCAATATCCCAATATCCCAATGCTGATATCCCAATATCCCAATCCCAATATTGATATCCCAATATCCCAATCCCAATCCCAATCCCATACCTGTAACCTCGCACAATCCGGGATATCCCCGGCGGGGATCTGGTGCTCGCTCTGGATCCGCGCCAGCAGCGCCGGCAGCCCCGATATCCCAATATCCCAATGTTGATATCCCAATCCCCAATATCCCAATATCCCAATATTGATATCCCAATATCCCAATATCCCAATATCCCAATACCCCGATCGATCCCATACCTGTAACCGTGCACAATCCAGGATCTCCCCGACAGGAATTTGGTGCTCGCTCTGGATCCGCGCCAGCAGCGCCGGCAGCCCCAATCCCCGATATCCCAATATCCCAATATCCCAATATCCCGATATCCCAATATCCCAATATCCCAATGTTGATATCCCAATCCCCCAATCCCAATATCCCAATCCCATACCTGTAACCTCGCACAATCCGGGATATCCGCAGCAGGGATCTGGTGCTCGCTCTGGATCCGCGCCAGCAGCGCCGGCAGCCCCAATATCCCAATATCCCAATATCCCAATATCCCAATGTTGATATCCCAATCCCCCAATCCCAATATCCTGATTGATCCCATACCTGTAACCGTGCACAATCCGGGATATCCCCGGCTGGGATCTGGTGCTCGCTCTGGATCCGCGCCAGCAGCGCCGGCAGCCCCGATATCCCAATATCCCAATATCCCAATATCCCAATGCTGATATCCCAATATCCTGATCCCAATCCCAATCCCATACCTGTAACCGCGCACAATCCGGGATATCTCCAGCTGGGATTTGGTGCTCGCTCTGGATCCGCGCCAGCAGCGCCGGCAGCCCCGATATTCCAATATCCCAATACCCCAATCCCAATGTTGATATCCCAATATCCCAATCCCCAATATCCCAATATCCCAATGTTGATACCCCAATCCCATACCTGTAACCGTGCACAATCCGGGATATCTCCAGCTGGGATCTGGTGCTCGCTCTGGATCCGCGCCAGCAGCGCCGGCAGCCCCGATGTCCCAATATCCCAATATCCCAATGCTGATATCCCAATATCCCAATCCCAATATCCCAATCCCCCAATCCCAATCCCAATCCCATGCCTGTAACCTCGCACAATCCGGGATATCCCCAGCTGGGATTTGGTGCTCGCTCTGGATCCGCGCCAGCAGCGCCGGCAGCCCCAATTCCCCATATCCCAATATCCCAATATCCCAATATCCCAATATCCTGATTGATCCCATACCTGCAGTCTCGCACAATCCGGGATATCCGCAGCAGGGATCTGGTGCTCGCTCTGGATCCGCGCCAGCAGCGCCGGCAGCCTCTGGATCAGCCGTTTCCTGCGGCCGCTGCCCCCCAACAGCGAGGGCAGCTCCTGCCGCAGCCGCGACAGCACCAGCGCGTGCACCTGACGGGATTTGGGGAATTTTTGGGGCATTTTGGGACATTTTGGGTCATTTTAATGNAGAGGGGTCAGCGCGGGGATGTCGCGGCTCAGCAGCTCGTCCAGCCCGGCCAGGAGACGGCGTTTGAGAGGGGGGAGGCGGGAGAGGTCGCGGGAGAGGAGCTGTTCCTGCGGGACGGGGTGGAAAAGGGGGAAAAGTGTATGGGAAGTGTAAAGGATTGCATGGAAAACCATCAGATCCCAGGGGAACCCATTGGAGCCTACAGGAAACCCAAAAGGTTCCATAAAAACCCATCAGATCCCACAGAAAACCCAAAAGATTGCATAAAAACCCATTGGGTCCCACAGAAACTCATCAGATCCCACAGGAATCCCAAAATCCCCCAATCCCATACCTGCAGTCTCGCACAATCCGGGATATCCCCGGCAGGGATCTGGTGCTCGCTCTGGATCCGCGCCAGCAGCGCCGGCAGCCCCAATCCCCCATATCCCAATATCCCAATATCCCAATATCCCAATATCCCAATATCCCAATATCCTGATCCCAATCCCAATGTTGATATCCCAATCCCATACCTGCAATCTCGCACAATCCGGGATATCCGCAGCAGGAATCTGGTGCTCGCTCTGGATCCGCGCCAGCAGCGCCGGCAGCCCCGATATCCCAATATCCCAATATTGATATCCTGATCCCAATATCCCGATATCCCAATATCCCAATGTTGATATCCCAATATCCCAATACCCCGATTGATCCCATACCTGTAACCTCGCACAATCCGGGATATCTGCAGCAGGGATCTGGTGCTCGCTCTGGATCCGCGCCAGCAGCGCCGGCAGCCCCAATATCCCAATATCCCAATATCCTAATGTTGATATCCCAATATCCCAATGTTGATATCCCAATATCCTGATTGATCCCATACCTGTAACCTTGCACAATCCGGGATATCCCCGGCAGGGATTTGGTGCTCGCTCTGGATCCGCGCCAGCAGCGCCGGCAGCCCCAATATCCCAATATCCCAATATCCCAATATCGATATCCCAATATCCCGATTGATCCCATACCTGTAGCCGTGCACAATCTGGGATACCTCCAGCAGAAATTTGGTGCTCGCTCTGGATCCGCGCCAGCAGCGCCGGCAGCCCCAATCCCAATATCCCAATATCCCAATGTTGATATCCCAATGTTGATATCCCAATATTGAAATCCCAATCCCAATATCCCATACCTGCAATCTCGCACAATCCGGGATATCCCCGGCAGGGATTTGGTGCTCGCTCTGGATCCGCGCCAGCAGCGCCGGCAGCCTCTGGATCAGCCGTTTCCTGCGGCCGCTGCCCCCCAACAGCGAGGGCAGCTCCTGCCGCAGCCGCGACAGCACCAGCGCGTGCACCTGACGGGATTT
>NW_026626342.1:8393-11797 GCF_030028575.1 Malurus melanocephalus
AGCACCACGCGGATTTTGTCCTCGTGGCCCCGCAGCGCCGCGATCGCCCCCGAAAACTCGTCCGAGATCTCCAGTTTGTGCGCGTCGAAGAGGAGAATGATCAGGGCCACGCGCTCGGCGAACCAGCGCAGCACCGCCGGGAAATCGTAGCCTGGGAAATTAGAAAAGATTGGGAAAAATGGGAAAAACGCGAAAAAAATGGAAAAAAAATGGGATATTGATCAAAAAATCCCAATGGAAACCCCAAATCCAACCCAAAAACCAAAATAACCCAACCCAAGAACCAGCGCAGCACCGCTGGGAAATCGTAGCCTGGAAAAGATGGGGGAAAATGGGAGAAAATGGGGAAAAATTGGGAAAAATCGGGAAAAAATTGGGATATTGATCAAAAAATCCCAATGGAAACCCTAAATCCCAATGGCAACCCTAAATCCAACCCTAAACCCAACCCCTGAACCAGCGCAGCACTGCTGGGAAATCGTAGCCTGGGAAATATGGGGGGAAAATTAGAAAAGATTGGGAAAAAATTGGAGAAAATGGGCAAAAATGGGGTATGGAGGCATTGAGATCGAAAAATCCCAATGGAAACCCCAAATCCAGCCCTAAACCCAAAATAACCCAATCTGAGAGCCGCTGGGAAAAGGGGGGGAATGGGACACGGAGGGTCCCAGACCCCAAATCCGCCCCCGCCCCATTCCCAGACCCTTTTCCCGCATTTTTCCCGCATTTTCCCACCCCCCATTCCCAAATCCCTCCCCCTTTCCCCTCCCCCTTTTACCCTCCCCCCCCTTTGGCAGCCCCCGCGGGTTTTGGGGTGGGGGAGGAAGCGGGGGAGGGGTCCCGGGGGGTCCCGGGGGGGTTCGGCCCCGGAGCCGCCTGGAAAATTGGCGGAATTCCCGGGAATTGGGGCGGCCCCGCCCCCGCCACGCCCCGGCCACGCCCTTTGGCACGAGAAACCCCCGGGAAAAAATCCCAAAACGGCTGAAATACCCGAAAATCAGCCGAAATAACCCGAAATACCCAAAATCACCCGAAAATCACCCGAAATACCCCAAAATCAACAGAAATAACCTCAAAATCACCCGAAATACCCCAAACCCACCCAAAATAACCTCAAAATCACCCCAAAATCACCCCAAAGTAGCCCAAAATCACAGAACCCCCCCCTCGGCGCCCCCACGGGTTTTGGGACTTTTCCCGGATTTTGGGGACCCCCTTTAACCCCAAATTCGTGTCCCCCCTCCCCCCATTTACTGCGGGGACAACTTTGGGATCCCCCTCCCCAATTTCCATTTCCCACGCGGGTTTTTTGGACCCTCCCGGGTCTTTTTCGGGCTCCCCCCAATTCCAGGGACCCCTCCCCAATTTCCTGGACCCTCCCGGGATTTTGGGGACCCCTTTTTACCCCAATTTTGAGGTGTTTTCCCATCATATTTGGGATCGCTCCTTTCCCACAGGGATTTTTTGGGTTCTCCCGGGTTTTTTTTGGCTCCCCCCAATTTCCGGGACCCCTACCCAAATTCCGAGCCCCCTCCCCAAATTCCCGGACCCCCCACGGGGATTTTGGGACCCAATTTCGAGGGGTTTTCCCATCATATTTAGGATCGTTCCTTTCCCACAGGGATTTTTTTGGTTTTCCCGGTTTTTTCGGGTTCCCCCCAATTTCGGGGACCCCTCCCCAAATTCCGAGCCCCCTCCCCAATTTGGGGTCCCCCCTTACCCCGGCAGACCCTCTGCTTGGCCCCCGCCAGGATCCCGGGGGTGTCGATCAGGCTGATGCTCTCCAGGACCTGATTGTTCATTTGGGCACAAACGAACCTGGGGAGGGTCCAAAAAAACCCAAAAAATTAAAAAANCCTCACCCTGACGAGCCTCGCCCTCTTCACCAGATCGTTGACCTTGCGCAGCGCGGCGTTCCGGGGCAGCGCCTGRATCTCCCGGAACAAATCCTGCTCCTCCAGCTCGAAAAGCCGCCGGTTCTCGGCGTTGAGCAGCGGCTGCGCCCAGAACGACCCTATAAAAACCCTAAGAACTTCAGGGGTGTCCACCACCTTCCCCAAACACCACATGAGCGCCCCGTAAACCCTCATCAGCTGCTGCGTCTCCACCGCGTCCGCCTTGTTSAGCACCACGCGGATTTTGTCCTCGTGGCCCCGCAGCGCCGCGATCGCCCCCGAAAACTCGTCCGAGATCTCCAGTTTGTGCGCGTCGAAGAGGAGAATGATCAGGGCCACGCGCTCGGCGAACCAGCGCAGCACTGCTGGGAAATCGTAGCCTGGAAAATATGGGAAATTGGGGAAAATTGGGGAAAAATTGGGAAATTGGGAAAAAATTGGGAAAAACGTGAAAAAATTGGAAAAATTGGGAAAAAAATTGGAATATGAGACACTGAGATCACAAAATCCCAATGGAGACCCCAAATCCAACCCAAAAACCAAAATAACCCAACCAAAGAACCAGCACAGCACTGCCGGGAAGTCGTAGCCTGGGGAGGGGGGAAAATGAGGAAAAAAAATGGGAAAAAATTGGGAAAAAATTGGATATAGAAATACCAAGATTGTAAAACCCCAATGGAAACCCTAAATCACAATGGGAACCCTAAATCCAACCCTAAACCCAACCCAAGAACCAGCGCAGCACTGCTGGGAAATCGTAGCCTGGAAAAAATGGGGAAAAATTGGGGAAAAATTGGAAAAATTGGGAAAAAAATGGGAAAAAAATGGGGTATGGAGGCATTGAGATCGAAAAATCCCAATGGAAATCCTAAATCGAACCCTAAACCCAACCCAAGAACCAGCGCAGCACCGCCGGGAAATCGTAGCCTGGAAAATATGGGGGAAAATGGGGAAAAATGGGGAAAAATTGGGGAAAAATTGGGAAAAAATGGGATATTGATCAAAAAATCCCAATAGAAACCCTAAATCCCAATGGAAACCCTAAATACAATCCTAAACCCAACCCAAGAACCAGCGCAGCACCGCCGGGAAGTCATAGCCTGGGGAAATTGGGAAATTGGGGAAAATGGGAAAAATTGGGATATGGAGATACCAGGATCAAAAAATCCCAATGGAAACCCTAAATCCCAATGGAAACCCTAAATCCAACCCTAAACCCAACCCAAGAACCAGCGCAGCACCGCCGGGAAATCGTAGCCTGGAAAATATGGGAAATTGGGGAAAATGGGGAAAAAATAGGAAAAAAATGGAAAAAATTGGGAAAAAATTGGGATATTGATCAAAAAATCCCAATGGAAACCCTAAATCCCAATGGAAACCCTAAATCCAACCCTAAACCCAAAACAGGAACCAGCGCAGCACCGCTGGGAAGTCGTAGCCTGGAAGGGGGGGAATTGGGGAAAAATTGGGGGAAATTGGAGAAAATTGGAAAAAAATGGGGGAAATCCC
>NW_026626343.1:0-3133 GCF_030028575.1 Malurus melanocephalus
TTTGAGCCGGTGGGGGGTTGGGATTCGGGCGATTATCACTGCGAGGCGTCCAACAACGTGGGGACAGCGCAGAGATCCGACACCTTCCGCATGGAAGCCAGTGAGGGGCAGATCCCGATCCCGATCCCAAACCTGATCCCGATCCCAAACCTGATCCCAAACCTGATCCCGATCCCGATCCTGGTCCTGGTCCCAATCCTGATCCCAAACCTGATCCCGATCCCGATCCTGATCCCGATCCCAATCCCAAACCTGATCCCGGTCCCGATACTGATCCTGATCCCGATCCTGATCCCAATCCTGATCCTGATCCCAATCCTGATCCCAATCCCGATACTGATCCCAATCCTGATCCCAAACCTGATCCCAATCCCTATCCCGATACTGATCCCATTCCTGATCCCGATCCCGATCCTGATCCCAAACCTGATTCCGATCCCGATACTGATCCCAGTCCTGATCCTGATCCTGATCCCAATCCTGATCACAATCCTGATCCCATTCCTGATCCTGATCCCAAACCTGATCCCGATCCCGATCCTGATCCCAAACCTGATCCCAATCCCGATCCTGATCCCAAACCTGATCCCAATCCCGATCCCGATACTGATCCCGATCCTGATCCCAAACCTGATCCCGATCCTGATCCCAAACCTGATCCCGATCCCGATCCTGATCCCAAACCTGATCCCGATCCCGATACTGATCCCGATCCCGATCCCAAACCTGATCCTGATCCCAATCCTGATCCCAAACCTGATCCCGATCCCAAACCTGATCCCGATCCCGATCCTGGTCCTGATCCCAAACCTGATCCCGATCCCGATCCTGATCCCAAACCTGATCCCGATCCCGATCCTGGTCCTGATCCTGGTCCCGATCCCATTCCTGATCCCAATCCCGATCCCGATCCCAATCCTGATCACAATCCTGATCCCATTCCTGATCCCAATCCTGATCCTGATCCTGATCCCTATCCCGATCCCAAACCTGATCCCAATCCCAATCCTGATCCTGATCCTGATCCTGATCCTGATCCCGATCCCAATCCTGATCCCATTCCTGATCCTGATCCTGATCCTGATCCTGATCCTGATCCTGATCCCGATCCTGATCCTGATCCCAATCCCGATCCTGGTCCTGATCCTGATCCCAATCCCGATCCTGATCACAATCCTGATCCCGATACTGATCCTGATCCTGGTCCCGATCCCATTCCTGATCCCAATCCCGATCCTGATCCCGATCCCGATCCTGATCCCGATCCCGATCCCAAACCTGATCCCGATCCCAATCCTGGTCCTGATCCTGATCCCAATCCCGATCCTGATCACAATCCTGATCCCGATCCCGATCCTGATCCCAAACCTGATCCCGGTCCCAATCCTGATCCCAATCCCGATCCCGATCCCAAACCTGATCCCGGTCCCGATACTGATCCTGATCCCGATCCCAAACCTGATCCTGATCCCGATCCTGATCCCAAACCTGATCCTGATCCCGATCCTGATCCCAAACCTGATCCCGATCCCGATACTGATCCCGATCCCAATCCCGATCCTGATCCCAAACCTGATCCCGATCCCGATACTGATCCCGATCCCAATCCCAAACCTGATCCTGGTCACAATCCTGATCCCAAACCTGATCCCAATCCCGATACTGATCCCGATCCCGATCCCAAACCTGATCCCGATCCCAAACCTGATCCCGATCCCGATCCTGGTCCTGATCCCAATCCCGATACTGATCCCGATCCCAAACCTGATCCCAATCCCGATCCTGATTCTGATCACAATCCTGATCCCAATCCTGATCCCGATCCCAAACCTGATCCCGATCCCGATCCCAAACCTGATCCCGATCCTGATCACAATCCTGATCCCGATCCCGATACTGATCCTGATCCCGATCCCAATCCCGATCCTGATCACAATCCTGATCCCGATCCTGATACTGATCCTGATCCTGGTCCCGATCCCATTCCTGATCCCAATCCCGATCCCGATACTGATCCCGATCCCAATCCTGATCACAATCCTGATCCCATTCCTGATCCTGATCCCGATCCCAATCCTGATCACAATCCTGATCCCATTCCTGATCCTGATCCTGATCCCGATCCCGATCCTGAACACAATCCTGATCCCATTCCTGATCCTGATCCTGATCCCAAACCTGATCCTGATCCCGATCCTGGTCCTGATCCTGATCCCAATCCCGATCCTGATCCCAATCCCGATACTGATCCCAATCCTGATCCCAATCCCGATCCTGATCCCAAACCCGATCCCGATCCCGATACTGATCCTGATCCTGGTCCTGATCCCATTCCTGATTCCATTCCCAGTCCCAATCCCGATCCTGATCCTGATCACAATGCCGATCCTGATCCCGATCCTGATCCCGATCCCAATCCCGATACTGATCCCAATCCCCATCCTGATCTCAATCCTGCCCCAATCCCATTCCTGATCCTGATCCTGGTCCTGATCCCAATCCCGATCCTGATCCCAATCCCGATCCCGATCCCAGTCCTGATCCTGGTCCTGATCCCATTCCTGATCCCAATCCCGAACCCCATCCCATTCCCGATCCCGATCCTGATCCTGATCCCGATCCCAATCCCGATCCCAAACCTGATCCCGATCCCGATACTGATCCTGATCCCGATCCCAATCCTGATCACAATCCTGATCCTGATCCCGATACTGATCCCAAACCTGATCCCGATCCTGATCCTGATCCCCATCCTGATCTCAATCCTGCCCCAATCCCATTCCTGATCCTGATCCTGATCCTGGTCCTGATCCCAATCCCGATCCCGATCCCGATCCTGGGAATGATCCCGATCCTGATCCCAGTCCTAATCCTGGTCCTGATCCCGATCCCAATATCCTGATCTGGATCCCATTCCCGGTCCTGGTCCTGATCCTGATCCCAGTCCCAATCCTGATCCCAATCCCGATCCTGATCCCAATCCTGCCCCAATCCTGAACCTGATCCCATTCTCAATCCTGATCCCGATCCCATTCCCAATCCTGGTCCCGATCCTGACCCTAGTCCTATTCCCGATCACAATCCTGATCCTATTCCTGATCCTGATCCCGATCCCATTTCCGATCCTGGTCCC
>NW_026626343.1:3207-5367 GCF_030028575.1 Malurus melanocephalus
TCCGCAGGTGTTTGAGCCGGTGGGGGGTTGGGATTCGGGCGATTATCACTGCGAGGCGTCCAACAACGTGGGGACAGCGCAGAGATCCGACACCTTCCGCATGGAAGCCAGTGAGGGGCCGATCCCGATCCCGATCCCAAACCTGATCCCGATACTGATCCTGATCCTGATCCCAATCCCGATCCCGATCCTGATCCCAATCCCGATCCCAAACCTGATCCTGATCCCAGTCCTGATCCTGATCCTGATCCCAAACCTGATCCCGATCCTGATCCTGATCCTGATCCCGATCCCAAACCTGATCCCGATCCCGATACTGATCCTGATCCTGGTCCCGATCCCATTCCTGATCCCAATCCCGATCGTGATCCCAAACCTGATCCCGATCCTGATACTGATCACAATCCTGATCCCAATCCTGATCCCGATCCCGATACTGATCCTGATCCCAATCCTGATCCCGATCCCAATCCCGATCCTGATCCCGATCCTGGTCCTGATCCCGATACTGATCCCAATCCCGATCCCGATCCCAAACCTGATCCCGATCCCGATACTGATCCTGATCCTGATCCCGATCCTGATCCCAATCCTGATCCTGATCCCAATCCCGATCCCAGTCCTGATCCTGATCCTGATCCTGATCCTGATCCTGATCCTGATCCCGATCCCAGTCCTGATCCTGGTCCTGATCCTGATCCCATTCCCGATCCTGCCCCAATCCCAAACCAAATCCCAGTTCTGATCCTGAACCTAGTCCTGGTCCTGATCCTGATCCTGGTGCTGATCCTGATGGCATTCCTGATCCCAGTCTTGATCCCAATCCTGAAACTAATCCTGATCCTGATCCCAATCCCATTCCCGATCCCGATCTTGATCCTGGCCATGGTCCCGATCCTGATCCCAATCCCAAACCCGACCCCATTCCCAATCCTGATCCCAATCCTGGTCCCGATCCCAATCCCGATCCTGATCCTGATCCTGGTCCCATTCCTGCCCCAATCCCAATCCCAATCCTGATCCCGGTCCCGATCCCATTCCCGATCCCATTCCCGATCCCAGTCCTGATCCCAGTCCTGATTCCAATCCTGATCCCATTGGATCCCCTGATCCCTGCTGTCCCTGTCCCCTCACTGTCCCTGTCCCCTGTCCCCGTCCCCTCTCCCCTCAGTGTCCCCTCCCTGTCCCTGTCCCCTCAGTGTCCCCTCACTGTCCCCTGAGTGTCCCCTGTCCCCTGAGTGTCCCTGTCCCCTGAGTGTCCCCTGTCCCCTCACTGTCCCCTGTCCCCTGAGTGTCCCTGTCCCCTCAGGTGAGGTGAACGTTGGTGGCATCGTGGCCGCCGTGGTGCTGCTGCTGCTGTTCCTGGGGCTCGCCGCCTTCGGGGTCTGGTTCGCCTACAGCCGCGGCTACTTCAGCAGTGAGCAACTGGGACGGACTGGGACGGACTGGGATCAAACTGGGATGGACTGGGAGGGACTGGGATGGACTGGGATGGACTGGGAATGGACTGGGATGGACTGGGATGGACTGGGAACGGGATTGGGATCAAACTGGGATGGACTGGGAGGGACTGGGATGGACTGGGAGGGACTGGGATGGGCTGGGAATGGACTGGGATGGACTGGGATGGAGTGGGATCAAACTGGGATGGACGGGGATGGACTGGGATNATCCTGGTCCCGATCCTGACCCTAGTCCTATTCCCGATCACAATCCTGATCCTATTCCTGATCCTGATCCCGATCCCATTTCCGATCCTGGTCCCAATCCTGATCCTGATACTGATCTCAATCCCATTTCAATCCCATTCCTGATCTCATTCCTGATCCCGATCCCAATCCCGATCCTGATCCTGCTCCCATTCCTGATCCCATTCCCAATCCCATTCCTGCCCCATTCCCGGTCCCAGTCCTGGTCCAGTTCCCCATCCCGATCCCTCCCTAATCCCATCGGATCCTTTGGGATCCCATCAGATCCTGCTTTGATCCCACCCTGACCCTGCCCCGATCCCGCTCCCATTGGATCCCGTGGGATCCCCTGACCCCATCCTGATCCCATGGGATACCCCTGACCCCGCTGTCCCCTGTCCCCTTACTGTCCCCTGTCCCTGTCCCCTCAGTGTCCCCTGTCCCTGTCCCCTCACTGTCCCCTCACTGTCCC